>NC_141625.1:40508197-40599351 GCF_047967505.1 Dipteris shenzhenensis
GCACAACATCTTCATTCATTACTCTTATTCTCTTGCTTTTCTAGATGTGCCTGGACTCGCTTTTGTTTCATGCATCTGTATGTCCGTTTTTGGGCCTTCTATACATCCTTATTTGGATTTGTACAGTTCTCCTTGTAAGATTTATGTGTCACTTTGTTTTCATGGGAGGTTGCATCCTTGATCTTATCACTGTGACAATCAAAGTCAAATACCGAATAGTCCTTTGTTGATCTCATCCTTGCTTTTGATACATTTGTAGAACCATTTACATTAATTATTTCATGGGAGATTGCATCCTTGATCTTATCACAGCAGTCAAAGTCAAATACCAAATAGTCCTTTGTTGATCTCATCCCTACTTTTAATAAAATCATAGAACCATTTGCATTAACTTTCACAGTGGCGATAGAGTGTCTAGAATGATCTTCAAACTCATCTATCCTTGAGAGAACATCACTCATTGATGCACTTTCTATGGATTTCATAACTCCATATTCTTGAAACTCCTCTACTCCTGAGAGAACATCACTAATTATATCATCGTGCATGATTTCCATAATTCCATTATTACTTGCTTTGACTCCAAGAACTTTATCAGTATCCATGAAGTCATCCATGCTTGATAAGATATCACTTTTGACATCTTTACCCAAGTTCTCAATGTCCATGAATTCATCCCCAGGCATCACTTGTGAAATATTTTTCTTTCTTGGTACCAATAAACTCCTGATAAGATGTCAGTCCTATAGTTGAGTGCATTGGAATCATGCATCTTTGAAGGAATAGAGCTTGATACATTAACAAATCCTTTCAATTCTTTGATATTGTAGTATACATTATGTTTATCATTAAAAACCACATGCTGAGTCTTTCCAATCTTAAAAAATTGCATGCTCCATCTCAAATCCTTACGTACCTCATAGTAGGGACCATCTAATGAGACTGAGTTATCATCCATACCATCACCAGTAACCACTACTACAAAACTAGGTAGAAATGGCAATAGGAAATGGCATACAATTTTCAATTTTTCCATTTCTTATGTATGAAATGGCAACAGCTTCTCAAATTGCCATATTTTTTGCAAAAACGACAGTTAGAAATGGCAACTAGTTCTTAAACTGCCATTTCTTTGGAAGAAATGGCAACAAAAAATGGCAACCTTTTATTGTCTGCCATTTCTTAGCAATAATTGGCAGCACCAAATGGCAATCAATTCATGACTACCCTTTCTTACAAAGAAATGGCAGCAAATTCTTGATTGCCATTTATTATGAGGAAATGGCAACAAATTCTTGATTGCCATTTCTTATAGCTCAAATCACAATTACAGTCTTCGCAATTTAACATTGCTTTTTGCATTAAGATATTTATGTGGGATTTGGTCTCACCTTATATTATTTTGCAGTTGATCTCAAGAGGAAAGGTTGCAATCCTGAGGGACCAAAGTGTCAACCTAACAATGGAAGCCATAGTCTATCCCCCAGTTGGATTGGACAAGGACAACGGTTCTTGTAGCCTTGTATGAAATGGTTTGAGTTCTTGAAGAAGCCATATGGAGTGTTAATGACAAACCAGTTCGTGATTAGATAACAAGGAGCTTATTTCTCCAAGGAGACATGATCCTAGCTTATTAGATGATTGAATTTGTCATATATTGTTGTAGGACTATTTTTTAGCATGCAATATTTGGAAGTGATACTCTATACTTTCTTCTTGTGCTATGTCTCCTTATTAATAGGCGGTCTCCTCTGATGTATTGGTTTGCTTGAATAATTGAGACTAACTCTTGTTTTATTAACAAGGTAATTGGTGTAAGCATAATGGAAGTCAATCACGCTCATTGAAGATCTCTGTTGGTGGGGTGTTTTGAAGTTATAGCTCAAATCACAATTACAATCTTCGCAATTTAACATTGTTTTTTGTATTAAGACATTTATGTGGGATTTGGTCTCACGTTTTGTTATTTTGTAGTTGATCTCAAGAGTAAAGGTTGTAATCTTGATGGACCAAAGTGTCAACCTAACAATGGAAGCCATAGTCCATCCCTCAGCTGGATTGGACAAGGACAACGGTTCTCATAGCCTTGTATGAAATGGTTTGAGTTCTTGAAGAGGCCAGATGGAGTGTTAATGACAAACCAGTTTGTGATTAGATAACAAGGAGCTTATTTCTCCAAGGAGACATGATCCTAGCCTATTAGATGATCTAATTTGTCATATATAGTAGGACTATTTTTTAGCATGCAATATTTAGAAGTGATACTCTATACTTTCTTCTATAGAGGTTACACTCTTGAAATATTCAATTGCCATTTCTACCTAATTTCTAGGAATCTTAAAACAAGTTCTTTCAATAGAGGGAGATAAGGTCATTGGCACCTTTGGATACACAAATTCAAGAGGATTTGGAGGGAAAATTTGAGGAGTGTAATGCTGAATCAGTAATAAAGGGACATAGTGAGATTGAAGTTAGTGAATCCTTTGAGACTTTGTGAGTTCTATAGCTCCACAAAAGGGAAAGCCTTGCTCTTAGAAGGATGTTAAGAGTGCTTTCTTGATTGAGTTTTTAGTATTAGAAAAGTTTGTCAAAAAATCACAAGAATTTATTTGTAGGTTGGAAAAGGCATTGCATGGCCTGAAGCAGGTGAGGCCTACCCGTGTGTCCGTAGACTCAAAAGCAAGCTTGTTTCTTTAACTAGAATGTGCAAAAGGTGATGTCTTGTAATATGGTTGAAATATTTGTAATGATGCTCTTGAGTAAAATGTCTAATTGATCTGCATAGATAAAACTTTACTCTCTTTGTTTGTATAGATTAAATTGCAAAAATCATGTAATTTACTTTTGTTATAGGTAAGAGATGAAATTGAATAATTGATGGATGATGATAGAGATATGGCAGAGATGTATTTGACTGAGAATGAGCACATGGAGTTTTCCTTTCAAAAGGAGCATCTCATGTCATTTGGGACTAAAGCATCTATGTATGTCCCATATAGATAAAATTTCTGTACGAGTTGATGATGCAATCATTAAGGATGCTTGTATATTTAAAGAAAATGATGAGATTCAAACATTGGGTTTATTCTATAAGTTCCCTTAATTCATTTCCAATAGCAATACAATAATTTGTAGAATTATGCCAAGTCTATGTATTATGTTGCATTTATCTGTCCCATTCATTAATAGGAAATAACAGTCAAAAGCTCCTAAATAGTCTTGTCTATTGCTCATAGATATTTATACATATTCCAACAGTCAAACATCAAACACTCAGTCACTAACTTCTTGTAACCATGAGTCGCATTTTTTCCAACACAAGCGTGAGTAATGTAGTGCCATAAAGTTTTGTCATTTCCATAATAGAAATGGCAACCAAAAGTACCATATATTTTTGCCATTTTTAATGCATGAAATGGCACTACATTTGAGACCAACTGTGACGAAATGGCAAAAGGAGACATAAAGGTTATGTTTGAAATGGCAAGAGGTGACATAAAATTTGTCACTTATTATATTCAAAATGACAAAAGATGACTTAAAATTTGCAAGATTTCATGTTGAAAATGGAAATAAAGTGACATTCAAAATGCCGGTTATGTTACAAATGGCAAGAAATGGAATCACAATTGCCATTTCTTATTTTATAAATGATAGAATTCAAAATGGGTCAAAAAAAAAAACTTCTACTAGCTTTTAAAATGAGCCAAAAAGTTACATGACATTGGAATCTTAAATTACTAAAATATTACATTTGATACTTGGTATCCATGAATGAAATTTATTGTCTAAGTGGTGTGAAGATTAATCAAAAGTATTAAGTGCATTAGTACTCATAGTACACAGTGTGAAGAAGTCATCTAAAATTCTGAGAAATAACTTTTACCTTTCATAACACACATTTTACTTGATAACAAATATTATTCGATAGTTGATTGAGAAATAAATAATACAAATTTTACATACATAAAAACGGCAAAATATATGGCACTTTTGGTTGCCATTTTAGACATCAAAATGGCAAAAATATATGACACTTTTGGTTGTCATTTGGCATGTGGGAATGGCAATACTATATGGCACTTTTGGTTGCCATTTCATACATAAGAATGGCAAAATATATGGCACTTTTGGTTGCCATTTAAGACATAAAATGGTAAAAATATATGGCACTTTTGGTTGCCATTTTGCTTGTGGAAATGGCAAAACTATATGGCACTTTTAGTGGCCATTTAATACGTAAAAATGGCAAAATATATGACACTTTCGATTGCCATTTTAGACACAAAAATGGTAGAAATATATGGCACTCTTGGTTGCCACTTTGTATGTGGAAATGGCAAAACTATATGGCACTTTTAGTTGCCATTTCATACGTAAAAATGGCAAAATATATGGCACTTTTGGTTGCCATTTCCTGGAATATAGTAGAAGAAAAATGTACTTTGTGTTGGAATATAGAAAGTAGAATTTTAAATTTCTCGCATTTTTAAAAGTTTTAAATTAGTTTTGCTTACATTTTTAATATTTTAGTTTAATTTCTCTCCTTTTAGGGAGAATTAAAATTTGCTTCTACTTGAATTTTACATTTTTTATTTTAAGATTTAATTTTTAAATTTTACATTTAAAATTTTATATTTTTTATAAAGTTATTTTTTGATTTATTTAAATTTTGAATTTTGTGATTCAAACTAATAAGAATTTAGAGTTTACATTAATAAGAATTTACTTTGTCAAAATTTAAATTTCTTATTAATGTGAATTTTAAATTCTCATTATTTTTAAGTAAAATTAATTTGAATTAAAAAAGGGTTTAGGGTTTAGGGGTTAGGTTTTAGGGTTTAGAGTTTAGGGTTTAGGGATTGGGTTTAGGGTTTAGGGTTTAGGGTTTGGGATTAGGGTTTAGGGTTTAGGGCTTGGGGGTTAGCGTTTAGGATTTAGGGATTAGGGTTTAGGATTTGGGGGTTTGGGTTTAGGGTCTAGGGTTTGGGAATAAGGGTTTAGGGTTTAAAAGGCCAAGATTAGGGCTTAGTGTTTAGGGATTAGGGGTTGGATTTTAGGGTTTGTGGCTTTAGGATTTAGGGTTTGGGGGTTAGGGTTTAGGGTTTAGGGTTGGGGGTTTTGGTTTAGGGTTCAAGGTTTAAGGTTTGGGTAATAGGGTTTAGGGTTTAGTGGTTAGGGTTTAGGGTTTGGGGGTTTGTATGGTTTAGGGTTTGGGGGTTAGGGTTTTGGGTTTTGGGTTTTTGGTTTAAAAGACCAAGATTAGGATTTAGGGTTTTGGGGTTAAGGGTTTAGGATTTAGGGTTTGGGGGTTAGGGATTAGGGATTAGGGTTTAGAGTTTTGTGTTTTGGGTTTTGGATTTAGGGTTTTGTTTTAATTTTAGTTTTTAGTTTTTATTATTTTTCATAAAGTCAAATTTAGATTTATTGAGATTTTAACTTCTTATTAATGTGAATTTTAAATTCTTATTAGTTTTAAGTGAATTAGTTTTTGTAAATAAAAATATTGTCTCATTTTTTAATTTTTTGCCCCAACTGTAATTGTGTTTTTTTAACTCACAACATAAGCATATTAAAAATAACAAAGGAAAAGAAATTATTTCTTGCTTTTATTTGCTTCAACGATTGGTATAGTCTAGATTAGTTTATCTTTAGAGGAGAGAACTCCAAAAAAACGCTCAAAATTTCTCGACTAGTTTCTAATCGGAGTCAATCCATTTGTTCACATGCAGTTTCACACTCACAACAACCCTACCATATAAGCAACGATCAAAGTTTTAAAACTTTCAAGATGATTGAAAGTTATATCAATGCACATGACAAATTATACTTGTATCAGTTGTGGGCGTGGACAGAGCATGTTGCACTTGTATCAGACAAACTTCATATTTGTATCCGATTGTACTTTACTTCATTTTACACTATCCATGAGTTCATTGTAAATCCTTATTTTTTGTCCCCTCATTTATGCAATAATCTAAGCCTTGTAAAGCCTTTTAGGCTATTCCCAAAGCATGAAATTGACACTTATACTGGTCATTGGGGAGAATGAAAACTTAAGGTGTATTAATGGGACTCATTGTACTTTTGATTTATCAAATTAATTGTAGTTTTCAGGTAAAAGTAATATATTATTTGTATCTAAAATTTTTATTATGCTTTAATATAGGATGGATCTTGAGGCTACAACATTTGTGAACGGTATGACATTGAAGTACAATGGAAAAGTTTATGCCCCGAAGGACTTTACAAACTGGACCGTTGTTGATACCACTAAGAAAGCATGGTTCTTGCTACTAAGCAAAGGCAATCTCATTTTAGTGATGACAAAGAGAGAGTTGGAGAAAGATGAGGAGGCATGGGATGTATCTTTCTCAAAGAGCAATTTGATTCAAGGGACACTTTACTCGGAATAAAAATTAAAAAAGATCACAATATAATGATGATTTACACAAAGTCAAGAATGAGCAATAGAATGTTTCTTCTTTCAAAGAAAGATGCAAGGCACTTTGTGATGCCGCCTCCAAAAGCACTTCGATTTCCTGAATTGGTGCCTACATTGGAGATCCTCCAACATGTGTGGGAGGTATTTCCCATTGAGGAAGCAAGAAAAATGCATTACAAGATAACCCTTGAATACTTTTAGGGTGCCATAGAGCAATGTTCAACTTCATTCAAGGGATCTAAGGTACAAGGATCCACACATGAGACACCTATGATGCAAGAATCCACACATGAGAAAGGAAGGGATGAGACACGCCATGTAGACTTGGTTCAGGGTCAAACAATTAAGAGAAGAACTGGAGTGGATGAGATGGAACATGTAGCATTGGATGAGGGTCTTGTACACGTGGATGCTTATAAGGGATCTACATATGAGACAGGAGCTGAATTGGCTCAGACATGACATGCATCAGATGAGACAGGACATGCATATGCATCTCTCGTTCATGGTCTTACTCACTTAGATGGTGTAATGCACGAAGTTGATGGGATAATAGAACAAGTGCTGCCCTTAAGTACACTTGAAGTGGAAAATAGAAGAAGAAGCAGGGCAATCTAGAGCGGTTCAAATAGAGAGCAAATAGAGCTCCTATAGAGCCCCTAAAAAATAAACCCCGATGTCAAATGCAAAAGGTGAGTACTTCACGAGCTACAGTTTCAAGTGCTATGATAGCTACAAGTACTCAAAAAAGAGGTCATTCATGTATAAAGAAAGGACAAATAGAAGAAAAAGAACACAAAAAGGAGAAAAAGAACACAAAGAGGATGTGGAGGGTCTTGAAATGGACTTAGATTTAGAAGCAAAAATGTTGTCAATGAAGAACCTAAATCTTTGCTTGAATGAGACAGTGATAGATGACGGTCCACGATACATATGGGGCCAGAAGACTTATGTTGTGCATGCTTCATCAGTGGTGAAAGCAAGCATCTTCACCAATAGCAGGACCTTAGATAAAGCCTATGCTGAAAATATTTTTGAGGCTTTGATTAATGGGAAAAAACCAGTTGTTTCAAATGTGGTAATCCATCCAAGGGCATATTGGCCAGTCTAAAGAGATTATAGTCAATCCATCCCTCTCAAGTAGCCTCAAGATTTTGAGATGGAATTCACTAAGTTCCTCGGAAAACAAGCTCCCTCACTTCAAGAAGGACAACATTCAGTGGATGATCCAAAACGACATATAAGGGATGCCAGGAGAAATTTCTTAGCTCACTGTGTATTCGAGCACATAGACTGTCAGCTCTATGCTTATGCTCATAATGAGCATTCTAGAGAGGCACACAATAAAGGAGAAATTACTTATGACACTTTTGTGAATGTGCCTCAATTCCACTACTTTTCTGTAAGCATTTTTATCTTCAAACACAAGAAAAAATATTTGATTGAGTTGGAAAGACTTAATCATGACATTCATGCACTACAAAAGATCACTTCCACTTCAGAATGTTGGTCAAAGCCAGGACCATATGGAAAACTTTTAATGCTTCTGTGACCACTCTCAAAAGAACTGCTACTAAAACGGAAGCAAAAAATCTTGTTGACTTTTACACATGCTTAACTGCAATTGTACCAAGGGGAAAGCAAGAAAGGACAGAGGTGATGACAAGCTTTAAGATAGTAACTAAGGGACAATATCAAGACTACACAAGTATACTTTTTTGTAGTGGTAAACTTTTTGATCAAATAAAAAAAGTATGTCTTGCATGTGAGAAGGGAGATGTCACATATGAGGCTCCGTCATTTATTAAAGACAAGGCAAAGAAGAATGAGAAAAAAGAGATGAGGACTTGGATGTGGAGGCCTGTAAAAAACTTGCCACACAAATACTCTCCAAATACTCAAGTATAGCTACAGAGAAATTAATGCCCAAAGAATGGTTTTTGGGCAAAAGGGACAAAGATCATTGCATGGAAGATTACATCATCCAGTAGGTCAAGCATGATGCAATAAAGAGTGCGATTGAATATTTACTGGTAGAAAAAAATATTACAATCAGTCAATGTAAAGTTGATTGTAGTATTGTGAAGCAGATGGCATCAGCTTTACCGTCAGCTAAACAGAAGGCTTGGGCGCACACATGGATGAAGGTAGAAGAGAATGGGTCAGAAGTTACTCCTTATATGGCGAATGACATCCCAAAAAATATGCATGCATAAGTACAAAAAATCATCAATGAGTAGACTCCCAGAAAAGCAAAAACTTTGAACAGGGGATTTTTTTTCACACATGAGATAATTTCAGAGTCTGGAAAGAGTGTAGAGTGTAAGGGAGTTTCATTGAATGACTTCTTATCCGACGACACCACTTGGGAGAGGCCTCGGCTTTTCTTTGTCTATGAAATATGACCTAATGATATTCGTCAACTCCTTGATAGAATATTACATACCACCATTGGTAGAGTGAGACTATGTAACATCGTCATATTTGCAGATAAAGAAGACAAGGAAAAAATGTCTACTATCCTAGAAAAACAATATGGCAAAGAGCTTAAGATTTACAATGGTGTATACTCAAGAAAGAGGGACAAGAGAGAATGCGGTCTCAAAATATAGAGTCTTGAAACCTTTTTCTTATGCATGAAGAGCCCTTACAATGATCACTCCTTATAGAACAACACAAGAGGGAATGCAAAGAGATTGCAACTAATGTTGGAAGAGCATGAATCTCCAAGTCTCCTCCATCGTAACACCCATCACTATGAAAGGCCAGCAAAAAGTACTGATCTTTTAATTAGTATGATGTAATTTTTTATGCCGCCCGGATGGGAGGTCACCCTGTGTCGAATGGGACATTTTTTTGAAGCTCTTATATGAAAAGGATATCCTGTAAATATTACTGAGAGTCCTTCTTACTTGGAATACCTTGATACCATGGCTACTCTCACAATGAAGTATGATAGAAAAGGTACGATCTCACATGGAGAGGATGCTGACATAGAGATGGCTATGTATGATGAGAGTAAGAAAGAGGATGAAAATGATGAAAGTGATGGATATGATAGTGAGAACACCAACGATAGTTAGGAAGCCAAAGGAGATGGATATGATAGTGATCTTGCCTCATAAGATTACATAAAATCACCACGAAGATATCTAAAGGTATGAAAACTTATCCTTAATTTTCTTCACTTCTTTAACAAGCCTTTTTTTAAATATAATTAATTATAATTAAAATTTTTGAATCTCATAATTATTTTATCTTTTTATAGGGGGAGGAAAAGGAGGAGGATGAGGAGGACATACTGGAGTAGATCTAGAATATAGGAAGCTCATGTCAAGAAAACAAAGCTGCTCTCGTTGTCTATCGGATGAGTCTAGAAAATAATCATACCTTACGGCAGATGGGGAAGTCATTTCATGTTAGGCTTCAAGTTCGACAACAACCTCTTACTTTTCTCTTCGATGAAGAGGACATTTTAATCCTCTTAAACTCTAAGAAAGAGGTTAATGACAAGGTCATAATAGCCATTCTCAGGTTTGAGACAAATGATTTCTTAACTTTATGCTTTTGTATTTCCATTGGATCAAATGAACTTATTCTTTTCTTTTTATTGCAGTATGGTTTTAGTACAGCTTTCTCTATATATACAAAGATTTGCATATATGGTCAATCGTCTTGTTTCTAATGTACTTAGCAACAAGCAAAAGACCATAGATGATGTTTGCAAGCGGTTGCAACCTATTGATCTAATTGAGGCACGAGTTATCTTTACTGCATATTACAAGGAGTGAGTATCAATCCTTACTTAGCTTTTCTCTTACATTGCGGAGGATTATGTCAAATAAGAATTCTTCTTAACTGATAATGCAACTCGCATTGGAGCTTGGTGACTGTGGACATCTTAGCCAAGCAATGTTTCTTTGTCAATTCAATAGCATTTGTCCATGGCAGTGTGTCAGAGTAAGTATAACCTACCTATGTCATAATTACTTCCATGAGATGCATTATATGCAATGCGCACATTCATCTATGTTATCTGTTATGATGTGTAGGTCGGCTCGAAAGTTGGTAGGTGCTATAGATGCAATTATGCAATTGGAAGGTGACTTAGAAGATCAAACAGAGTATGTGACATGCCCAGCAGTGAAGCAAAATGATGGCCACAGTTGTGGGTGGAGAGTCGGATATAACTGCTTTATTGCTCCTTGCTCAAAGTTTTAATTTGAGTGGTGATGAAACCTCATTGTCAACATGTACAAGCTTGCATCTACATGCATTTATGACATCCACCATTAAAGCATTTATTGATAACATTGTGGAGCATCCAAAGGGAACATTGGCTGCTACACCCATAAGTTACCTTAATGTAACTGTTGTATTAGACAAAATGGGTAGCTCTTTTGATGCTAGGGTTATCATTAGCCAGCAACCTTAGGTTCTAACATTTGGTTGCGAGGAAGTTACAGTCCTCTCCGGCCTTTTGAAAGAGGTTAATGACAAAGTCATGATGGCCATCCTCATGTTTTATATGAACTTCTCTTGGCTTGATACTTTAATATTTTGATTCAATCTGCTCACATTTGTTTATTTATTGCTGTAGTATGGTTATATCTCACTTTCCTAGATTAGTACAGAATCGTGTGTATATGCTTGATTCTCTCCTTTCAGCTGTACTTAATGATAGCAAGAAGATGATAGATGATGTTTGTACATGGTTATAACCTTTAGACTTGGATGACGTGCTAGTCGTCTTTATAGCATATTACGAGAAGTAAGTATCATCCCAACCTTTCTTTTACTCTTTTATTTGTAATTAATACTTAATATTGTGTCAATAAATCTTTTGTTCTTTATTGGTCATGTGGCTTACATTGGAGCTTGGTAGTATGGGATCTTGATGACAACCATTGTTGGTTTGTCAACTCATTTAGAGGCTTTCATGGCTTGGTGTTCAAGTAAGTGTTCTTTTAACATATCATTATGAACATGCATCTTACTATCTACTACACAAATTCACTTTTTCATATGTCATGATGGACATGTCTGCAAACAAGTTAGTATCTGCTATTAGAAAAATCAAGCCGCATCAAGACCAACCAAATTTCCAAATATGTATCACAGTGGAGCAGAAAGATGGGTATAGTAGTGGGTAGAGAGTTGCCTGCAACTTCATGTTGTTCCTCAATGAAATTTTTGAGCAAGCCTCACATGTCTCAATAGAAGCATATACAAAGCTCAAGCTATAAGATTTTATGGCTAAGACTATTCACGACCTAATTGCTACTACCATTGGAAAACAACCTGATGTCAATGAAGAACCCAAGGTAGAGTCCACTCAATCACCCAAAGAACAACAAGAGACAATTCAATCTCCTAAAGCATCACAGCCTCTGCAACTTGCAAAGGAATAAGAGAATGAGTCTATAGCAAAAGCATTATAGTCTCCACGTGAATTAGAGCCTCAATGCATTCTTCCTACATAAGAAGTACATACTCAATGTGCACGTACAGCATCATGTATTGTGAAGGAAAAAGAAGCTGAGTCTATTCCAAAATTATCACAGCTTGCACGAGAAGCTTGCACTAGAGGTACAAACTCAGTGTACACAAGAAGAAGAGATTGAGTCTACCTCAAAATTATTACAGATTGCACCAGAAGTAGAAACTCAATGTACACCATCTACACAAGAAGTAGAGACTCAATGTACTCTTACAGCATCACAACCTCAAGAGGATTCATCAGACTCTATTCCATTGTAAAGCATGTAGATGACCTAAGAAACATGAGTCCTTGAATATTTTTACCTTGTTTGTGTTTACTAATGGTGGATGGGGATCACACTTTGCTATTAATCTTTCCATTCTTCCTAAGTATGTTTTGACGTTTTCTTTCTTACATATATCTATATTGCGTAGCTGTAATGTGGGGTCATCTTGCAACCTTTCTATTTGGAATCTTCTTTTGAACAGCTCAGATAGCAATGCCCATGTGGCTCTTTCCTCTACAAGAAGGTTGAGGTACCATTCCCAAGCCTCATTGGTTAGGGCCATCGGGAACTAGGTGACTTTGGTTTCATTTGACTGATCGCCTCTAGCACAACATGGTACGTTGAAGAGTTGAAGGAACCTGGCGGGATCCCCTCGTCCATTGTACTTAGAAATTTCCAATTTACCAAAGTGTTGTGCCATTGTTGTTGTGGTTGCAATTGCATTGTTCTCCAAGGCGATGTGCAGGATGCGGATCATCCTTACCTATTTCTTCTTCAATTGTTAGGTCCTCCATGCTACTTGTCGATGGTGAGAGGTTGAATTCTTGAAGAGCGTCAAGGGCTGAAGAAAGCTCTCGAAAGTAGGCAAGTTCTAGCCTTTTTCTTGATCTCGGGTGCATAAACAAGTCCTATTTGTTACCCTCAGGTGGGTGCATATGATTGCAAAGTTTGATTATGATTTTGACCTTCGTGGACCCGAAAATGGTCAAAAATAAGCAAGCAGTAGGTCAAAATCAGTGCCTACATGAGGCGACTATCAGAGCCCAAAAATGATGGCTAAACACTTCAAAAAACTTCATTTACATTATATCTTTACATGCGTGAAATTTGGGTTCAATCTGGATATAATTTGGCCTCCAAATGACCAAGAAATGGGCCTTTGACGAAGGGGCAAAAACTGTTTTCAATGAAGGATCCGCTCTCTCTTTTTTTTCTTTTTCTTTTTTAATAAAAGCAGGAGCTCTCCTCTCTTTTTTTCTTTTTTAATAAATATATTTTATAAAATAAAAACTTATATATATATGTGGGGGGATTAAGGGTTAATTTTGGGTGTTTAGTGTATTAATGTGATTTTGAAAGTCAACATTATCCTTTTGTACCATTTGGAAGCATTTCTTGACTCCTTTGCCTTGAGGGATGTATCTTGAATAGTTTTTCAAAGGGGGTTCTTTTTCACATATGCAAACACGTGCTCGGCTTTCGCTTCAGGTGCTAACCTCCCAACAGCGGTGCCAAATGTTGTCTCTGTTTTTCTCAAGTGTAGGTTCTGAGGGTGTTGGTCACCTATAGTCGTGTCGTTGCTTGTTGTAGCATAGGTGTTCACAAGTGTAGTATAGGTCCTCGAGTCATCTTTCGGTGAGAGGTGTAGGCTAAAGCGTGGAAAGCAGATCGCATGCATGCGTGAATGAGAAAGAGAGATTGATCATAACGATTGGTGGAGGCTCTCGCCTCCACAAGAGTTTAAGGGTTTAGAAGGGGATTTTAGGGCTCGAAAGGGGGATAGGGTTGAGAGAGCTAACTAGGAGTTCCAAGGTTCAGAGGGGGTTGCAGGGTTCAGAAGGAGTCCAAGGTTGAGGAGTGGAGAGCTAGTCTCCTTCGTAGATTCGAGGAGTAAGGGTTGAGGAGGACAGACAAGGAAGGAGGAGGAAGAGAGAGGAGGAAGGAAGGAGGAGAAATAGAGAGAAGGGTGGAGGAGGAGGAAGGGAGGAGGAGGAGGAGGAGGGACGAGGAGGAGGAGGAGGAGGAGGGAGGAGGAGGAGGGAGGAAGGAGGAGGAGGAGGGAGGAGCAAGAGATGGAGAAGAAGGAGGGAGTACAAGGGTAGAGAGTGCAAGGGTAAGGGCATGCTAGAACACGATAGTGTAAGAGAGCATGGACGCAATGGAGATCAATCGCATGAACATAATTGAACACTAAACCCCAAAGAGTCGGAGCTTCATTCCATTGAGAGATATTTATACATATTGGTCTCCACACAATCCGTAGGTACCTTCATGGTGGGACCTCTTTTGTAGGAGACCTTTTGGACAAGAGTCCCTCCACTTTTGGGGGGGACCTTTTGGGTCTCTACACAAAGTGGGGGGACCTTTGGGTCTCTACACAAAGTGGGGGGACCTTTTGGGTCTCTACACAAAGTGGAGGGACCTCAGAAAGTGTGGGCTTTTAGTCTTTCTCTCTCTAGGTCCTGATTTTGCAAGTATGATTGGATCTTTTTTAGAGAGGATTTTGGCTATCCTCATCCTTTAAGATTCATCATACCATCTTTCAGGCTCAAGATATTACAAGCGGAGCTTTGCTGCTACTCTACACACACAATGCACTCATAGTTGTTGTCCTCCCGGTGGGTCCACAAGGGTTTATCATATGGTACCACGTGAGTGTAAGGGAGGGGGGTTATATAAGGGAAGGAAGGTACATTTTATAAGGTAAGGTCCCGTAAATAGGGGGTAGAAAAGGGGAATTTTCATATATTTATTGCACGCAGGTGACGTCTCCTTATTACTACTAGTGAATCCCCCGTGGTTGTCCTAGACTGCACTTCTGGCCCTTGTTGCCACAGGGTTAACAAACTATGTATTCATACCTAAAGCTTGCTTTTTACTCCTCAAAAATTGAAAATATGTATATTTAGCAAAATCCAAATAGGTGCTTGAATCCATGAATTGTAGGGCGTACTAAGTTGAAGGAAGATCAATATCCAATCCTTTTTGGTGTTCTAAACATCCCTAACATACATGGTCAATGTAGATGTATGATTGATTTTAGAACAATCTTTTTAAGAAGACACAAGGAGAGAGAAGAAACAAAAGCCTAGTATTCTTTGCTGATTCCACCAAATAACCACCAATTTTCATTTTCCCTTTTAATGACGTGGCTATAGACTCAAAAGAACTCTCATTTCCATGCATCATGTATTTTGATGGAAAATTTGTGTGAAATATGAGTCTTACCTGATTTAAAGAATTGTGTCATTTGGGTTTTATTTTTGTCCACCGCGATGTTTGATTTAGGAGAGAACAAGATTCAAAGCCAATATAACCTTGAGAAGGAATTAAATAAAGTACCTCCATTTGTTTGGGAAAAGGAGATAGGTAAAGAATTTTGGAGACATGAAATGGGAGGGAAGAGGAGAGGCATTAAATTGAGGAGACAAGTGGTGCGAAAAGCTTTATGAAAAGGGAAGGAGGGGCCCATTTGCTAGGGCAGAGGTGAAATAAATGTGGGAAGATCTAATAGACCCTTTCATGCACTCTAATATTTCCAAAGGGCACTTTGGAAAAGACCCCTTCCATGCCCTTTCATGCACTCTAATATTTCCAAAGAGCACTTTGGAAATATTTAACAGACCCCTTCCATGCTCTCCAATATTCCCAAAGGGTACTTTGACTTTCAAAAAACGAGAACCATTCTTAAGACCCCTAGTATCATCAACATAGTACCATTATAAAAAATATTGTCATAAATTTGTGAGGGTGATTAGAGGTGGAGACATTTTAGAGTCGTGTTAGTGCTATTAAATAACATACTCATATATAAATGACATGAAATAGGATCCACTTACTTAGTCAGACTTAGAATGGGCCAAGCTTTGAACCACCCCCTTGCCCTGCATTGCCCATTATGACTTAGATAATGGTGGGATTGCGTAGTAGTACAAAAAATTAACATACTATTGCTAGATTATGTAGGGATCAAGATTTTGGGGATCCACATGGTATAATAGAAACGAGTCGATGGAAATGCAAGCATTGTTTATATATGACTTTGGGTCCCAATAAGTTTAGATCTCCAAAGTACAATTTAGGATGAAATCCAAATAGATTTTATTTAAAACATCAATATAAGAGTTGGTAAAAACAAATTAAAAAACAATCAGTAATATTGTCAATATAAATATCAAAAAATTGAATGTAAACTTTTGAAATAATAGTCAAAAACCAGCCCACATTCTTTTGATTCATTTTAAAATATTTTTTCAATGCTTTTCTAAAGCAATTTTCAAGTTGTACAAGAAATCAAACATCCATAGCCACGTTGGTCAACAATACCTCTTTTTGGTGCTGTGGGTTGTAAAATAAAAAGTCATAGCATGTTTTGCTATATTCTCAACAATGAAGCCTAGCCTCATTGTTTGGCCCTTTTGTGTATTGATTTCGTGCTAGAGGAAAATGGTGGCCAATAAATGCCCCTTGAGTTTTGAAAAGAAGAATAAAGTGGGAGGGGACTTGGGGAGTGTAGTCACCCTCAAATGGTGACTTGCAATAGTAGGTGATACGGAGCCATTTGATAGGGACCCACATCCCTTCCCTCACGTGCAAGACCAAGTGAGCAAAATTGGAGTATGTTAAGTCAAGGTTCCTTGAAATTTTCCAAGTTTGAATGTAAAAAGTGAGGTGCTTGGCTAAACTAGAGCCAATGTTTGGCCAATATTGGTGAATTACGTTGGAGTGAGCCTCATGTTTTATGTGAACCCATGTCCCTTCCCTCAAAGTGAGCAAAATTAGAGGGTTTCTTGGGATTTACGTATGCTATGGCAAGGTTCTTGGAATGTTCTCATGACTTGGAATAGGAGGGAGCCTCATTTGATGGGGGCCTCTACCTTTAGAAAATGTGGAGGGTCATTTGGGATTTATGTATGGTATGGCAAGGTTCTTGGAATTTTCTCAAGTACGTCAAAAGTGCTAGAGAGGGTGTGTCCGTCCGACTTCGAAGAAATGCTAGAAAAATTATCCTTCAGTGTATTTTGAACCGGGTGAAATTGAGAAGCCAGGCTAAAAATTACGATTTTGAGTAAAAAGTGTGTTTTGTGTAAAATTTTTGTGATCTTGGTCAAAGCATTAGTTTCCAAGCTTCGGATTGCGAGAGGGGCCTCAAGATCACAAAAAACATCTGAAATTTGGTTAATGTGTGACGGAAAGTGAAGTGTGTCGGGTCTTTCAGGGAGACGGTAAAGGATTCCAAAGTCCAATTGCCGTGCGTGAGAATTTTGCCAAAAAATGGAAAATTTGGTCGAGCGTCATGCCTTAGACCAGCAAGCAAGCCAAGGAAAAATCAAGGGAAAGGAAAATTAGCCAGGAATTGACCAAAGAGCAGCCGCCGCGGAGTAAAGAAAGAGCCGCCGTCATGAACTATCTTATAAATACACTACATTCGTTCTATCACTCCTCCATCGCCGACCTCTTTGAGCTCCTCCATCGCCATAGCCCTCGTCTCTCCTCCATCGCCAACCTCCTCCTCCTCCATCGCCATAGCTCTCTTCCATCGCCACCACCCTCCTCCTCCTCCTCCTCCTTCCACCATGCCCGGCCTCCTCACCCCCTCCGACCACCATGATCATCATTCCGTTATCTCCCGCTTCGAAGACATGACCCGTGACGCTTCCCTCGTCCAGGAACGCGTCCTCTCCTCCATCCTCCACCGTAACGCCTCCACCGAATACCTCCTCTCACATGGCCTCCACGGCCGCACCGACCCTCACTCCTTCAAGTCTTGCCTGCCTCTCGTTTCCCACTCCGACTTGCAGCCTTACTTCCAGAGAATCGCGGATGGCGATTGCTCCCCCATCCTTACGGCAGATCCCATTCAAGCACTCTCCCTCAGGTAAATTTACGTTATGCTGCCTCTGCGTCTGTTGTGGAATTTCCAGCCGCTTTGCCCTCATAAGAAGTGCCCTGAAATGCAGCTCCGGAACGACATCCGACGGCCGCCAGAAATACCTTATCTTGTACAAGGAGATTTTGGAGGCTAGTTCCCAGCTAGTCCAGATCGGGGCAGCGTACAGAGCACGGTAAGTACAACTGATACTATGAAAGATGTAGGGTACATCAACCTCTCGTTTCTTACATGAAAGATGTATGCTAAACTCGACGCCTTCCACGCACTGCAGGTCATTCCCTCTCAGTCCAGGTGCAAGAGTTCTCGAGCTAATTTTCTGCGGTAAAATGTCAAAGAGCAAGGGAGGCTTGATCTCCGGGACTGCGACGACTCATATGTTCAAGAGCCAGGAATTCAAACTGACACAAACATCCGCGAGCGTACGCGCCTGCAGCCCCGAGGAAGTCGTCAATGGGTCAAACACTCGCGAATCCATGTATTGCCACCTCCTCTGCGGTCTTCTGTATCGGAAAGACGTGGAATTCATGACTTCCACGTTCGCGTATACCCTCCTAGAGGCTTTCCGCACCTTTGAGCTAGAATGGCAAAATCTGTGTGAGGATATTCGCACTGGGCAGCTGAGTGCCTGGATCATTGACCCGCACATCAGGAGTGCAATGAGCGAACTTCTACGACCTGACCCAGAGCTTGCCGAGATGCTCGTTAACAAGTGCTCGGGGCTCGATAACTGGTATGGTGTGATACCACAGATCTGGCCGAACTGCAAGTATGTCTACTCCATCATGACTGGCGCGATGGAGCCGTATCTGAAAAGATTGCAGCACTACGCTGGGAAACTGCCCCTTGTCAGTGCACACTATGGTGCGACCGAATGCTGGATCGGAGTCAATGCAAATCCCACATTAGATCCGAGCAACGTTTCGTTCACGGTGGTACCGAGTTTCGGCTATTTCGAGTTTATTCCGTTGCTCCGGTCGAAGGGTCGAGAAGCAAACGAGATGATTGAAGAGAATATGGCCTCCACAGCGTTCGAAGAGCTGGATCCAGTAGGCCTCACTGAAGTGAAGGTCGGGCAGGAATACGAAATCGTCATCACGACTTATGGAGGTGACCTAGTCACACGCATTCGAAATGTTTTACTATTGTTCTCTGTATTGGTTCCTCTGTTCATCTGTTGCTTAGAAAATCAGCTATTCTCAATTCGTCAACGCTGTTTGGAACAGGTCTGTATCGGTATCGGCTAGGCGACATTGTGAGAGTGACCGGGTTTTTCAACGCGTCACCTCAGCTCGCGTTCGTCTGTAGGAAGAACGTGCTGCTTACCATCAACATTGATAAAAATACCGAAAAAGACCTGCAACTTGTAGTGGAAAAGGCTGCCAAACTGCTTGCAGATTCGAAAGCCGAACTAGTCGATTTCACGAGCCATGCGGATTTGTCATCATCATCCTCAGTGGCTGGTCATTACGTGGTTTTCTGGGAGCTGGGCGGCAGCAGCAGGGTTGACGAAAGCACTCTGCAGAAGTGCGCTTCGATCATGGACCAATCGTTTGAGGATGCAGGATACGTGGGCTCTAGAAAGATGCACACGATAGGACCGCTCGAACTCTGCATCGTGAGGCCAGGAACTTTCCGTTTTCTCTTGGACAGATATTTGAGCAGAGGAATTGCAATCACTCAGTACAAAACACCTCGATGCGTTTCCTCCTTAGAGCTCCTCAAGATTCTTCGGAGTTCTGTATCAACTTCTTTCTTCAGCTCGGCTTATGAATGAGCCTGGAAACATCCAGATTGCTGCTTCAGAGTATACATGTATACAATTTCTCCCGGCGGCAAAACCATCGACAAGCTAACAAGGTGATAATAACGTTGGTTGGTGATGAAGAGCTTGTACATAGGAGGATGGAATACAAAATGGTCAATTGTGCGCATGAAATTCTCGAGGGAAGTCTAAATCATAGCTTTCCTGTGCAAAAAAAGTTTGAAATGCTTCCTCTGGACTGACAAATATGTCTTCGATAACTGATCTGGAGCCAGTAACTCTCAATCGCAAGAAGATTATTAACAAAGATTTCGCAAATAGCTTTATCATGTAGCAGCCGGCCAACAAAACTAGCAGTGCAAAGATATTTTCAATGTTCATCCGATCTACACGTAGCATAAACAGCATGATCTGTGAGCGTCACTTCACTCCCACAGTCATTCTTATTCGATCCACAATCGGTGTCATAGTGAGCTCACAAGTCAATACAGATAGCTCTTGTTGGGCCAGCGGGCTACAACAAGTCCTTCAGGATATCTTAGACTTGAGTTCTTGCGGTGATGGGGGGATTCACTCTTCATTAAAGGGGGACGTCACCTGAGTGCATGAACTTCAAGAAAACCCTCTATTTAAGATCCATGTAGGATGATAAAACACCCCTATTTAAGCTTATAAGATACCACCAAAATTCTATTATGTCCCCCCCTTTCCTTAAATCTAAGTTCTTTCTCAAGAATTTAGATCACAAAAGAAGAAATTTTAGACTACTTTCCTTGTCACTATTTAAAACCATACACAAAACCAAACTTGTTCGGACTAGTTACCCAAGGTAGCCTATACTATGTCCCCCCCTCTTAAATATGGCATGGGCCTCCCTAACTTAAATTCAATATTGGGAAAAAATAAAAAGGGCCCCCACCCCTAATGTATAAGCTTATTCCTCATTTCAGAAAACCCCCCTATTGTACACTCACGTGATATCATAAGTTCCCCCATGTGAATCCCCCGGGATATACCCCCAAGCTCATACAATTAGGTGTTCCCCCAAGATCAAGTTTGAAGTGGATCAGCCTTAGATAGAATTTTATAAAGTTGGAGGTTTTCACACGATTTGCAAAAAAAAGTGCAGGTTTTTGTGACCTCTAAGTTTTTTCGTTTAGGTCAAGATCAAAATTCTTGTGTTTGATATTAAACCACCGACCCTATCATCTATGCAAACCCACACAAAGATTTATATTAGATAAGTGTGAGTGCACATGACTTGGTGTATAATTGGGAGTCAAGCTCCAAAGAAGTAAAGAAACATTGTTTGTGAAACCTTTGTGGTGGCTTGGAATATGATGGTTGAAAAGATAAACCCCTAAAGACATGTTATTTCAAATGCAAGCAAGTCTTATCCATAAGTTATAAATGTGAATGAAGTGTGATATCATTTTTAATAATGCAAGATGGTGATTATTGAAAGAAAGATCAATATACAATATAAGCAAATCTTAGGAGGGATAAAACTCCAAGGTATAAAATTAGGCTTCCTCTAGATTCTTTAAAACAATCATTAATACAAAAATACACCATTGTGAAATAAAACATGTAAAGAAAGAATAAGTCTTAATCAATCAACTAATGTTTTATGCATGCACTTCTTTTAAGTTAATCTTTCATGCATGATGAAGCACGATACATTTTTTGAAACATTCATGATGTTTGGATCCCATGATTCTCTCTCTCACACACATACACCATATTAGCACAAATCACATCTTTTCTATAATCAAGTACCAATAGTAAATCTTATGAGCAAGATATATAATGATACCTCATGTCAATTCTTATAAAGACATCATCAATGACAGAAGAAGATCCTGATAGCCTACACTTTGAAAAGATAAATGATCAAAAAATCAGATGTAATAAGAGATCATTGGGTATCTTGTCTTAGACCATTGAAAAAATATTATATTATTAGAAGTACACTTCAAATTTGCTTGCTAGCTTCTTAACAATCATAATGAAAAATCTTAACTTTAAAGCAATTATAATTGACTTTCCATTATGATAACAATATTTCTAACTTTAAAGCAAATTCTAATCAAATTCTTATTATCATAATTATAACCAAATTCCAAAGCAATTATGATTAATTTTCCATTATGATAACAATGTTTCTAACTTTAGGGTCACTTTTGTAGCTACTTATTAGTTTTGTAACAGCTTATGATATTCACATTCATAAAAATTTTAAAAGAACTTTTTAGATCTTAAATACATAACAATCACAAATTCTCGCTTGAAGGATAATGTTGTATTTTAAGCTTATAAGAATGGCCATGTATTGATATTTTCATCTTGAAACACTTTTTAAAATTCAATGCTGTAGTCAATTTCTCCTCTGTAGCCTCTTTTAATTCATCCTCCGAGTACGGGTTGTCTAGTCTCCTTTGGTACTCGGAGATTCTTCTTTTGGCTTCACAATAGTTTTTCCAATTTTGTAGGACTTTTTGGACCTTACCTTTCTAGCTCTACAATAATCTCCACCCAATTGGCGAAAGAGAACCCAAAAACAAAGAGATAGAATAGAGCCAAACATTAGATTGACATAAAAAATAATAGGACTAATCCTCCAAAGAACTAATTCTTAGGTTGATCCTCATTTAAAGGATACTTTCTAATTGAGCATAGATGACAAAACAAAGGAAACAAAATCTCAATATCAGTCTTAGTTAAAGGTACAAGGTGAATCTCATTCACAATCTTAGTCACAATCTCAATCTCAAGTCTCAATCTCAAAATCTACACCTATCTCAATCCAGTTCTTGGATATGAATCTCTTTCATTTTGCCTTAAAATTTACATGCATGAAGTTTTTTTTGAGAATCTGTGTAGAAGCATTTGTTCTTCTTCAAAAATCTATAAATTTTTAACTGCACAAGGCTTAAATGGCCCCCGGTATCTTTGCAAAAGTCTTTTATCTTGTCCCAACTATAGGTTAATTTTCTTAGGTTAAATCCTAAAAAAGACTATGTCCCCCTCTTCAAACTCTTATGGCATACTCTTTTTATTGCAGTACTTCTTTTGTCTATCTAATTGGGCTTTTCTAATAGATTCTTTAATCATAGCTAAGTCTTTTTTGACATACTTTCAAGCATTTTGCTCGAGACTTGTACTCTACTCGTGGGATTAAAGAAATTAACCGGTATAGTATAATAATGTTCATACATGGCTTTGAATACAAACATCTTAATTCCTATAGGATATAATTCAACCCAATTCTTTCGTCTCTCATCCACATACATATCCTCTAACACTCTATCTAAGTCTCACCATCACTCTAACAATATTATTCATTTGTAGTTGAGTCCTTGTCTCTTTAAAGATTGATTGCAAAAAGGTGGATGTGAATTTGGAGCCTTTATACAAAATTATACTCTCAGGCATTCCATGAAGTCTCAGGATTTCTTTCATAAACAATTTGCCTGCACTGATCGAGCATTGACTGTTTCATCTTTCTTCTTCATCAGTATGAAATGAGCCATCCTAGCAAGTCTATCTACTACAACATAGATCGTTCAATATCCTCCTCTCATAGAAAGTAGACTTGTAACGAAATCCATAGAGATTGAATTACCATTTTTGCTTTAGAAATATATCTAAATTATGGCTCCATCTCACCTAGAATCCTTCTCGATTATTCTTTTAGTCTTTGGTAGTACAAGTATACTCATGTGTATGATCACATCTTTCTTTAACCTAGGCCAAAGAATGTTTCATTACTTTCCAATATGTTTTTTCAAACACAATGTGGCCACTGTAGGGAGCATCATGAGTTAATTTTTGGAAGATCAAGCGCACACAATCTCTTGGCAGCTAGGCAAGTGATAGAGAAGAATAATAGAGTACTCCTTGATGGATACCAAGGCATTATTAGAGACAAATCAAAAGGATTCCAACTTTTGTGAAGCAATGAAAGAAGGTAGATTATTCAAGATGATAGCTTTAATACCTAACTTGCATGCAATGACAATAGCGTATCAACTAATGCCAATGGCACAAAAGATATGGATCACATGTGAATTTTAGAAGCTTGATATAGCTTAGAAATTATAATATGGCAATTGATATTCAATCTCAAATTTCTTGGAAAAGTATTTGAAGCATGTTACTTTCAGGTGAACAAGCTAGAGCAAGCTTTGGAAGAAGAACAATTAGAGCAAAACATTCTTTATTTTGATACACTCCAATGTTACTTAACTTTTATTGTTTTATGTTTTAGGTACTGGTATATGTCCTAAAGTAGAAGGAAACAATGTACTCACAATGTATTTATGGGATATTTCTTATTGCAATGTATTTAGAAGGAAACCATGTATTTATGGGATATCTCTTATTGCAAGGATGCCCTATGTAATAAAATGTTTAATGGAGCAAGGCATAAGTGATTCAATAATGCAAGATTGACTCATGCCAAGAGTGTTCCAAGCTTGTGTTGGGCATTTGGGATTGCACCCAAAGGGGATGTTTGTTAACGTATGCTTGATGATTGGATCATAAAAACAATATGAAGTTATATGGGATGAGTTGGTGGTGTTCTAGGCTATGCCATCCTCTATGAGTCAATATCAAGCCATTTTAGGAACTTATGTGCCACTAAGAAGTACAATCACTATTGAGTCACACAAGCTTATTGGCTAAAGATAAAGAGAAGAGGTCCCTTTCAACTATATAGATCCCTTTCAAGCTTATTGGGGGCTGAAGATAAAGGGAAGATTTCCCTTTTATCTATACAAGGACCCCTTTGCCTCCACAACAACACAAAGCAACTATAGACGCGCTTGGTAGACATGCAAAATAGCGGGCTCGTCTATAGGTGTTGCTCTAGTAGAGAAATTACGGGCGCGTCTATAGGCGTGGCTAAACGCTCGTCTATTTGCGCGTAAATCACCGCGTTTATTTGCGCGTTAGACCTGAGAAAATATGGGCCCGTCTAACATCCCGTTTATTAGCGCGTCTATTTGCGCGTGTATTTGCGCGTTTATTTGTGCGTTTACACTGAGACTCAGACGCGCATTTAGACGCGTAAATAGACGCGCTCCAGAGAATACAGAAAGTGAGATTTTGGTGTACATCATTGCTTTCCAAACATTGCCCATGATTACCAAAGCACATAATTTTTTGCAAGCCCACATATACAAGAATTAAGGGAAATGAGGAGAATGAGACAATATGTAAAATAGTTTTGCCAATATCAATTGTGGGGCTACGGTTCAATCTCATCCTCAATGAGATCAACCCTTGCCAAACTATCTACTTCAAAATCCAAACAAGTGTTTAGATCTACAAATACATTCAACCCACTACTACTTGTGCCACTCATGTGCTCATCGAAATCAAGATCTCCAATGGTAGGCTCGTCCTCACGGGTAATGCCGGCCTCAATATCTATATCTCCTATCTCATGATCATCCTCCTCTCTTGTATCACGGTCATCATCACGTCCATGGCCATGATCATCCTCCATACACTCCATATTAGTAAATGTACTATACATCACTTTGGAACGTGGCATAATAGGTATGACATGCCACCACCTATTATTATCCATCATTGGTTGATAGACAACCTAATTCAAACACAAATACAATCATGTTACTTTTCTTGCATCAAATATTTAAAAGCGAGTATTTTTATGTGTGTGCACAGTACCTGTTCACATTGTTGCGGTAGTACTAGTGTGTCCTTCCTACTTTGCCAAAACTTTGTGGAGTCAATAGTTACAAAGCCACTTGCATGGCGTTTGATTGTTGCATTAGGGCCTCTTTCCACCACGTCCTTAAACCACTTTACATCCAAAACATACACAAATAAGCGTCGAAAGTCAAGCATAATGATATCTTGGATTATGCCACAATAATCATCCATGGCTCCATTGGCTCCCTCAAAGCTAGCAATGATGCCGCAATCTTGTGTGTTTCTCTTATCATCAATCCGTTGTGTTCGAAAATGCTTGCCCTCACACCATATAGCATTGAACATAGTGCACTACACCAAGAAAAAATCAATTAAATAAGCAATCTAAATTATAAAAACCTCCTAACTTATGCATAACATTCTATATACCGACCTTGCTCATGCATCCCCTAGCATACTCCCATTCTTCCATTGTGATATGCATCCCCTCGTCTTTCTCTGCTTTCTCCATTTCATCAAGTAGCCAATCCACATGAATATCCTTTGGAAGTGCTCTTAGATGCTGAGGGTATGGCACACGAGATCCGTGGTTTGTATGAAAGAGGGCCCTTTCTTCTTGTCTTCTTGCCTTTGCATCCTCGTATCTTGTCACCCATCTTTTCATCACATCACTATTAAGCACGCAAAAGAGGTTGATACTATTACGCAACTCCGTGTCTATTACTTTGTTGCGTCCTTTTCCTTGAGGCACAATAGAGGTCATCCTTAGGTCTTCATCATCTCTCCATAGTCGTGGGAGAGAGCTATCCACATCAACAAGAAACTCAGAAATATATACAAGTGACTCTTGTACCAACCAACCCTCGGCCATGCTACCTTCAGGTCTTGCATTTTGTCTCACGAAGCCCTTCAACGTCTTCATGAAGCGCTCGAGGAAGAACAACCATCGTGCATGTATAGTACCGCATATAGCAATCTCATCCACCAAATGTACTATGAGATGTAGTTGGCTTGTGAGAATAGAACGTGGAAATGTCTCCTCCACTAAGCAAACCGCCTCCACTGACATAACTCGAGCATTCTCAACCGTGGTGGGATCTATTTCCTTTGAGATCACATACCTCACAAGCTCACCCATCTTGTAAATACAATCTTTCACGTCCTTTGATGCACTACGTGAAATGCTAGTAGGTAGTATGAACTGAACCCGCGAGGAGGTGGTTGATTAGTTGCTTATAGCTATTCACTCACAAATTTGAAAGGAAAAAGATATTATGCATATAAAATACTTACTTGGAGCATCTTGTGCCAATCATGAGATTTCAAGCCATATAATTGCTCTACACCTCTTTTCTTGCTCTTTGTAAAGGCTCCCTTCAAACACCTCATGCATCCAGTGGGAGTACGAATTGTAGTAATAGCACGCTTCACCGTCGCCATCTCTAGCTTTGATAACATCCACGGTGCACGAGGTAAAAAAACACGCCCATTTGGTCTCTCTTGAGGCCAAGCTTCACGCATCCACCCTGTGGTATATAGATCCTCCCTTATGCCTGCCGAATCTCGTGTCCCATTCAAATGCTCCCAAATGGTAGATGCCACATTCTTGAAGATATGCATGGGATCGAGCAGGTGATTGATCTTGAGGTGGGACCAATATGGTAAACGATAAAAGATGGAGTATCTAAACAAAATAAAGTGTTAGCATGCAATCTTCACTTTCAACCAATATAGCCAATCTTTACTTCCAGCCAATAGTTACAAATCCTTACCGGCTCATGCCAAGTGGTGGAGGAGTCGTGGAACCGTCCCAAATTCTCATCCAATCTCCCGCGGTGAGTGATTGTGGGAGGACTTCATTCCAAGGGGCAACATATCTAGGATGATCAGGTGGGAGAAATCGATGGTGATTCTCATAGATGACCTTATTCAATGCGTCTGCCCGTGAGGCAACTAGCGAAGGACCACAAACAGGACATGGTAACCCGATGTAGTGAGACCTGAAACAATAGATGCAATTAAGAGTGGAAGGTGGGTTTAGGGTGCCACGTCCTTTGCCTATTCATAATTAAAAAATGCAATGCTTACCTGAACACTCGCCATAGCCTCGGAAGTCATGCATCGTCCACATCAAGACTGCTTTGCAGTTGAAGTCTCGTGACGAGGGAGGCCTGCTCACATCATGCACCTCGATACCTCTCCAAAGTATCTCTAGCTCATCAATCAAAGGCTCCAAATAAACATCAGGGTTTTTGACTTTATGTTTCCCTGGAATTAGAAGGGACAGCATGACATGTCCAGCTCATCAATCAAAGGCTCCAAATAAACATCAGGGTTTTTGACTTTATGTTTCCTTGGAATTAGAAGGGACAGCATGACATGTCCTTTCTTAATAGCCATAGAGGGTGGAAGATTGTAATTCACCAATACCACTGGCCATACACTGTAAGACGTGCTTTTGAGACCAAATGGGTTCACACCATCCATACCCAATCCAAGTCTCAAGCTCCTAGGTTCTTCCTTGAAGCTTGGCCATGTGTCTTCAATATGCTTCCACGCAGGAGAGTCCGCGGGAGTTCTCCACTTGCCATCGGTTGATCGATGGGAGGAATGCCATGACATGAGCTCTGCAATAGATTTGCACTTGAACATATGTTGGAGATATGTTGGATGCGAGGGATTATGGAAAAATGTCGCAATACCTTACGAGGCACATCCAAGGTTTTGAGATCTGCTCTATATCTTGCCTCTCCACAAGTAGGACACTCTCTTGCATCCTTATGTAGTCCACGAAACAAAACGCAATCGTTGACACATGCATGGATGCACTTGTAATCTAATCCTCCAAGAGAGGTCACATGTTGCCTTGCCATATCTCTTGAGGTCGGTAATTTATTCTCCCTTGGAAGCATTTTACACAATAGCCTGCACGTGAAGACCATAAATGAGGAAAAGCATTCGAGTAATTGACCCACTAGCATAATTCACCATGTTTGCAAAATCGACTTTAAAGCTTACTTGAGTAATGCATTCAAACTTGCATTGCTCCATCCATAGATGGTTTGCAAGTTTAGTAACTCAAGGGAGGCACGTAGAACAGAGAATGTGCAACCCTCAAACAGTGGAGTCGATGCTGCGGTAAAAAGATCATCCTGCTCCATGCTATTATCCCTCCCTTGATGGACATATAAATCCCGCACCATATCATCAAACACCTCCTCCTCCACGGCTTCATGAGGTAATGGTGGAGGGCTACTATCAGCATCACTCCATGCATCCGTAACGGTCCCTCCTGAAGATCCCACCTCATATCGCCGACGCTTCGCCTCCTCACGACGGGCATAGGGTAACATGTGCGGGTGTGGCACTGCATCCTGTATCAAATTAAAACGGGATCATAACTCAAACATATGAACACCCATAGGTATCTCAATCAACCTTAACTTACAAACCCTTACCCTGTTTACGGTCACATCCCATTCTCCATACTTTGAGATATGATTGAGCGTAATCCTGCGTGCACGATACATGTTTCCTCGACATCGATCACACAGACATTTGATTTTTTGCTCCAACCACATTTCGCGATGGTGGATACGGAGGGATTCATCCTCACTGGAGCTGCTTGTTGAAGATGGAGACATCCTACAAACAAACAACCCACCAAATTTGCTCTTCTTCAAATGCTTAACTTAAACTCTGTGTTGCGTCTATCGCCGTGTCTATCGTCGCGTCTAATGTCGCGTCTAACTACACGTCTAAACGCGCGTCTACTCTGTGTATTTAAATGCACCTGTAGATGCGCTAATAGACGCGACTATAGGCGCATCTACTCTGTGTATTCAGACGCGACTATAGACGCGCTAATAGACGCGACTATAGACGCGACTTTTAAACCTGCTTTTCGGCGCGCCGCTCGCTTTGCTTTTCTTTTCATTACTTAAACTTCGCGAGCGGCTTTCTTCCTTCTTTATTAGCAGTTCTATAGATTCGAAGCTTAACAGAGAGCCTCCCATACACAGTTCCAAGCTTTCACTCAAGAGAAAGGGACCGTACCTACACTTGCTTCCAAGCCTAAAGAAGAGGAGGAGTACGAACAAGGAGAAGAAACAAGTTTGGAAAAGAAAGATCCTTCCATACCTTTTTCCAAGTAAGTCCTTTTGAAGTTGTTCTTGCTTGCTCTTTCCAGTTTTGTACTTTCTCGCATCCACGAAATGCAGCATCTAGGTATGAGCGACACGCTCTTTTGTCGAGCGAAACGTCCTTTTCGACTTTTTGGTATTCTCGCCTGTCGGAGCGCGTGTATAGAGGCATCTGAGGGCGCGTCTAAATGCACGTCTACAGGCGCATCTATCTGTGTGTCTGGCTTGTTATAGACACACATAGACGCGTATGTAGACGCTCACACAGACGCCCTGTTAAACGGAGTTTTAAATGCACTGTTAGACGTGCTTTTAAACGCACTGTTAGACGGATGTTTAGACGGACTGTTAGACGCGCTGTTAGACGCGCTTGTAAATGCACTGTTAGACGGATTGCTGGACGGACTGTTAGATGCGCTTTTACTTGAATTGTTAAACGCCCTGTTAGATGCGTCTATAGACGCGCAAATCAGACGGGTCTATAGACGCACTCTGACAGAGCCTCTTTTCTTTTCCCCTTTCTTCTCAGCTCCCAAAGTAATAGATTTGTTTCCTTTTTTCCAGTTCAACATGTGGGGAGGAAGTGCTTCTAGCTCACCTGATCCGCGGGAATCGATATGGAAGGATTTATATAACATTTTAGGGCACCCTCCTAGTCCTGCGGAGTTATACGGGTACATGACGGGTACCCTTAACACTCCCCAGGAGTCGGCACTACAGACTCCGAGCCACCCCACACCGCCTGAGATCACCCCAGCGGAGTTCGCACAGCCGTCTTATGCCCCGTCTTATGCCCCTTCCCCCGTACCGTCTTATGCCCCTTCCCCCATGCCATCTTATGTCCCTTCTGCCATCCCGTCTTATGCCCCTTCCCCCATGCCGTCAGGAGGTCCTTCTGTCTCGGCGAGCCGTCGACGTACTCCCCAGCTGTCGAGACTCGGTTCTCCAACTACGAGTGGTCAGCGTAGTCCTGTGCAGTCCCCAACTACGAGTGGCCAACGTACGAGCTCGACACGACAGGGTAGCAGGCGTAGTAGCAGGGAGAGCGGTGGCGGATGCATGGCACAATGCTTTGGGCCATGTGGCGGTGAGGAGGAGGATGATTCAGATGATTTAGACGTGCCTCTGGGTGATGGTACGATTTATTATGACATCACTCAGACAAGAGGCATCTTGATGGATGCGCGGGGGAAGGACATCATGGCCTTCATGCACTCTGTAATTGCTAACAATTACAGAGATTGCTTTATCCACTATAAAGACCACCCAAAGAGGTTGGCTGATGAGACCCTCGCTACTGTTCGCTCTAGGTATCCTAACCCCCCCAATCGCCAGTTCACAGATAAATGGGGGAAGTCAAAGATTGTTACGATACTTAGCAATAAAAGATCTTCCCTTAAGAGGCAGGCACTAGCGGAGCTTGCCAGACTTGAGGCAGGTCAACCTCCAAGGGGCCCGCCCCACACCGCTCACAAGCATGAGTGGAAGAAGGCAATGAAGTCAGCGAGGGAGGAGCCCAGTCTGCAGCACATGGAGTCACGGAGGATCCAGATGGAGGAATATGGGAGCGCGCATTTTGAAGCAGGGGGTGTTGAATCATGGGAGGCCCAATTTGTAAGTATCGATCTCAAATTATATTGCTTATGTAGTTTATTAGGAGGTTGGTTGTTTCTTTGTACTAATCCCTCCACAAAGTGTATCGCGGTCATGCAGCTTGAGATCGCGGGCAGATACCCTACTCCAGTGGAGACAGCCTACCACCGCCACCATCGCAGAGGAGATACATGGAGGCACTTCTATGATGACGGGTTGATTACTGAGGAGCAATATACCCGAGCTACTGGACAGGCCCCCCAGGTATTTGAAAGTAATTAAATAATGCCAAAATTATAAGTAAAGATTTGATTTTTCATACATTGATATACGTTGTCCCTTGTTTACAGGCCCGTGCACAAGACGATGAGAAAGAGGAGGAAGGAGGCACAGAAGGAGCGCAGAAGGGAGCGTGGAAGGGAGCGAGGACCTAGAGAACATAGATTAGTCGTATAAGTAATGCTAGCTACTCTTTTTTGTACTTAAAGCCACTGGCTTGGCTTCGTGCCTCTTGTATATAGACTCCTCTTATTTTTTGTACTTGAAGCCACATGACATGGCTTAGCTTCCTTATTTTTTGTACTTGAAGCCACATGACATCGCTTAGCTTCATGCTATATGTATATACAAGCACTTTTTTGAGCTTTCAATTTTATTGCGATTTGGAGTTGTAATATTTTATTTGGAATTGTAATTAAAATGCGGTTGGCTGTAAGAATTGAATTATAGAATGTGGATATGGGATTCTTGTAACTATATAGCATACACAACATACACACTATTCTGTAAAATTTAAAATAAAAAAAAAGGCGCGTCTATCAGTGCGTTTAAAAACGCGTTTATATTCACGTCTGTCTGTTCGTTTTGCATCTATACATGCGTCTATAAAAGTGTTTATAAGCACGTCTATCTACGCATCTTTGTGCACATCTATACGCGCGTAAGTCTGATATATAGATGCGCAATTAGACGCGGGTCTCCAGACGCGCAAATAGACGCGCCTGTAAGTTTTTATGAGTTCATGAAACGTGTCTGTGCGCGCGTCTATGGGTGCTTTGTCTTGTTGTGCTCCTCATTTTTGCAAGCAAGTCCCTCATATGCCTCCATCCTTTTGCCATTCCTCCACCTCAACCGTCTTCCACCCCTCTTCTTCTCTTATCTTGTCATTTATCTGAGGAAATTCTACCTCTCTTTTGAATCTATAGTCTTCTCTCTTCCCATCCTTCACTCCTTAGTCACTCTGCTACTTCTTTGCTTGTGTCCCTGGCTTGCTTCCCAGGGGTGATAAGGTCATGACACTCTTGTACATGGCTCTAGCCTTGGATCACGTGTATATATGATGTTTGGTTTGGTAATGCAAGTATTCAAGTCAATTTCACCCATGCGGGATGATTGTTCTATGTCCTTGTCAATTAACCCATGCAAGAGTAGAACATTCAGCCTTCTTGGGTGAAATTGACTTGAATACTTGCATTACCAAACCAAACATCATATGTACGTGAGACAAGGATGAAACCATGTACAAGAGCATCAGAGCCTGTCACCTTTGGGAAGAAAGTTAAGGCCCCAACATGGAGATGGCAGAGTGACTAAGGAGAGAAAGAGGAGAAGGGAGAAGACTATAGAATCAAGAGAAGAGGGTGAGAGGAAAGGGTTCCTCATACAAATGACAAGACAGGAAGAAGACAGGGGTTTGAACTAGGAAGAAGAGTATGGAGGTGGACGACCACCTAGTTTCATTTAGTCAGAGAATCCCACTCATGTTTGTAAGCTTCAGAAGTCACTGTATCGACTCAAGAAAGCTTCCCAATCATGGTTCGCCAAGATTGACTATCATCTTCAGCAAATCGGTTTTCTTCCTTCCCAAGCCGACTCTAACCTATACATTCTATGAAAAAGCTCAAGTTTTTTTCTCCTCGCTTTATATGTGCATGATATCATCTTGTTTGCAGATTCCTCTCCACTTTTTTAGAATATCAAAGATCAACTTTCATCCAAATTTGATACGGTTGATTTGGTCGACTTGGGTTGCAGGAGTACAGCTCAAACTTAGGGAGTTTAATCCACCAATATCCCGAGGCCAAAGCGTCCAGGCAACATGCACGAATTGTAGGTTCCAGCTAACACCCCAAGGCCAATAATTGCAGGCAACGTGCACATTCTAGATCTACGTCAATGGAAATAGCCATGGAAAGAGTACAGGACCACCTCAGGGAGTTTGATCCCCAAATACCCTGAGGCAGAAGAGTGCAAGCAACGTGCACAGGTTATATGTTCTAGTTGCAAGCTGCTGTTAAGTAGGCTACTTGGGTCTTCACGTACATTTGTTTTAAAATAATGGCTGCAGATTCTAGTTGGTAGATCTTTGTTACACTAAAATGCTTGGTCAAGCTATTCTTCATTGCAGTTCCTTTCCTGAAAGCTCTCTTAGAGGTCTCCACCCCGTAGTCTCTCTCTTGGCTGGTGCTTATTGACGGTGTGGCTAGATGTTGCTTGCATTACTGTAAGTTTGGTTGAGTCCTCATTGTTAGGCTTCGCCATTGAGGGTTGGCTCGGTCTTTTTTGGCTAGCTAATTTGCATTATGGGCTTGTTTTTGTTTGGCTTGTGTGGCTCTTCGCTCTTCTTGCTCGAGGTTTATCGCCTTAGTGGGATTTTGGGTTGTTCCCTAGCTTTTTAGGTCTCTATTGGTGCTTACTGCTCTACTTGGTGCAGGTGTTTTCAGGTGTTCTAGCACAACCTGTGCTAGTTCCTTGCTTGTGTGAAGGAAGCTTGTTTTCCTTAGTTTGTTGTTGTCTGACTTTGTTGTCACTTGCTCAGGTTGGTTAGTACTACATGGCACTCTAGTCTAGAGTCTTATTGTGTAAATCTCGCAAAATTTTTTTACTGTGTGGGGTTCTAGGTACTTTGTCTTGCATGGTGCCTTCGATGTTGGGTTTGCTACTGAGTCGTTTGCATGTTGTAATAGCTTTGGCTTTCTTCAACTGTGCTTTGGATTGTCATTTGTGTTCTAGGCTTTCACTCTGGTGTACATTTTGTTGCTGTGTTTGATCCTTTGGGTGATGGGTGTTGTTAGTGAAAGCTCTATTGTGTTCTCCTAGTTTATTGGCTTAGTTGGTGCTTTGGTAGTGCATGCGTTTCGTTGCTATGGAAAGCTGTTTGGGTGTGAAGCTCCTTGGCTTCCTGGTTCGCCTTCTATGTGATCCCATCATGGTGACTCAAAAACCACCATCTCCCACATGACAACTATAAAGACAACCTATGAGTTCTATACCTTGTATATGGATTGTGATATATTTATTTATTTATTTATATGAATGCGTGTATGTGTGCATGTATTTATTTATATGTATATGTAGATGTGCAACTATATATGTTTTGGATGCCTTTGCTTTTTTCCATAATCATAACTCTTGCCTTAATAACCTCAATCTTGCTTTACTTAGGTTTTCTCATAGTCAGAGTGTTATATTTATATATTTATATATATATATATAGAGAGAGAGAGAGAGTCAAGTTTATATATTTATATATAAATATAGATGTTAGGTTTTTCTGATAAGACATAGTGTTATATATATCTACATAAGGATAGATATCTATATATATATATATATAGTTATATGTAGTGCTATTTCTCTAGGTTTTTATATGTCATTCTTAAAAGGATCTTGTATATTTAGAGTTACATATGGTTTTTTTAAATGTATTTATATCCTATTATATCATTAATGAAGGTTCTAATTTATATAGTTATATGTATGATCAAAAACGTGTGCTCTTTTCCTGGAGCTCTGTTATTAATGTTACTAGGTATGTATATTTGACTACATTTTAAATTAATTTGTAATTATATTGCTTTTATTCAATATTCACGACATAAGTCAATTTAAATGCTACGGTATTGTATTATTTGGTGGTCTCCTTTATTTGCAAAGTAACCTTATTGGGAAATATTATGCACTTCCTATGAAATTCCATAATGATATATGTTTTTATTTCACTAGCTAAATTTCGTTTCATTTCTTGAGCACATTAATAATTATGTGCTTCTGACTTTTCATAGAATCCCCCTTGCCCTTCACCCTTTTATGAGCTAGCTTTTACTATTGCCTTAGTGAATGACTAGATCACACTTCTTGTTCTTTCCAAAAAAGACCAATTGGAAGCCTTCAACCAACTACTTTCATCCCTTCCTTTGATTGATGCTCAAGACACTTTGGATTTGAACTTTTACATCTCTACCTTACCTTTGATCATTAATAAACTCTTCCTTCTCAATGGTATTTCTAGCTATTCCTCTAGAAATTAAGAGCATTCCTGAAATTATCAACCCACTATGGGACTTTAACCTCTTGGAACATAGTGAGAAGGAAGCTCTTTATTCCTTAAATTCCTTGGCCTCTGTGTCATCTCCTCCCCCTCAAAAAGTTATTTCTATGGCCTTCTCTACTGATATCCCCCTCCGTCCTCCTCGTTAATTTGAACAGGATCCCATCAAATTGGAGCATAAACTTTGGGATTTTGAAGTCATCAACCACAGATCTCCTTTCCCGATCCCTTCCTTAGCTCTCTTCTGTAGTTTCTCAATGGATGTGATTGATCCTTGCAAAATGCTTGCCATTCAATCCAAACATCTATTATCTAATGACTTTCTCTTTGACATCTCTCAAATCAAGCTCTCTGATGTGGATCCATCGAAATGCTCAAACATTGTCTTGATTACCAGAACTAAGGGTCCCATCAATCAAGAAAAACTTTAGGAACCTAAAAAGTTCCTAAATATTTAATGGAATACCTATAGACCTTTCTCAAATGCTAGTGCAAAAGATCTGACCCCAATACAACTTGCTCTGCTTACATTATTTGGCTAGATCATCTCTTATGGTTTGTGTTTTAGAATTGTCTAGCTTCTTTCCCTTCACGTCTATGCCAGCTCTGGTTTATGCCTTCATTGGTTGGGTTGCCTCTTTCCCCTTGGAAATTAAAACTGCACTCTTGTTGTATTTCAGGTTTCATGATTTTATGCTAGAGGTTGCTCGTAGCCTAGCTATTTTTACTTCAAATTCCCCACTAGTCCTACCTTGACTCATCAATATGCCAGCAGCCAACACTATTGAAGCAATCCTCCTTCCATAAAAAAACAAGGATCTTAAATGACTCACAGTGACTCCATCTACCATGAAAAGTTCCACCAAGAAACCTCGGTCCTTTCATGGTTCAGAGGACTTTGGCGAGACCTCAAAAGCACTAGAGTTCAGTAATGATGATGAGCAGGTAAGATTTATCACCAATAAAGCTAATGATTTATCTTTGCTCAATAGAAAAAAAAGGAAATCTAAAAGATTTATTCATCTCATTTTTGTCAATATACGTTTTTATTTTATTCCACAAGAAAAGGTATTTATGAAAGTATTTGAGAAATTTGGTATAAAAAGGCTTGGTCTACTTTTAGCATTGGGTTTGGATGGAAATTTCTGACAAACTTAGCTGCCACTTTCTATAGACAATTGGACACCTTTTGCAACTTCTCTATAGAATTCCTTACTTGCAACTGTACCATGTCCAAAAGATTGAGAGCCTTTACACAAAACTTTGATAATTTTGCACCCATGTCCTTTCTACAGACCCCTTGATCTGCCAACACCCTGTCTTACAAGACTTTATGAAAAAAGGTCTTAACCATATACCCCTTGTTTTGGTAAACCCTTGTCCGGTTATTAAAGAGTGAAACCTACCCTGGTCCAAACTATGTGCTTGGATGTGAATTAATGGCATACCAGAACATGAGAATTGCATTAAGTTGATTGTCCAAAGGGAATCCATAGTTTCAATCAAAAACCATGGTTTTTAGACAAAGATATTATAGATGAAGTGGATTATCTTACTCACCACCTTTATATCTCGGGGCTAGATAAATCCTCATAGACCCCACTCTTCATCTGCAAAAAGCTAATGAGACTTGCAGCCAAAAGCAAAGACTTGATTCTCTGGAATTCTCACTATCTCAAGTCACAGCAAATGACATAGCTGAAAATGTTAGAATATATCTTATCCTATGGTATTCAGCAACCATCGAATCTAACCTTCCCCTATCTTATGGGTACATATAAAGCACATAAAAAGACATTCAGATGGCTCACTAATGCCCATAACTATATGTTTACCAATATTACCAACTCCTTCACTCCTATACCAAGTTGTTTACTTGCAAGAGTGCAGAGCGGCAGTCTCTGTGACAATAGACCATCCAAAAAAGAACACATCCTTAAAATATACTAGGGGAAATGTTCACAATAGGGAAGGTTGGAGAAACCAAGGCCACTTGGCCAGCATAGTCAAAAAATGGTTTGAATTTTTTTGTAAGAAATGGAAAGAAAGAATTTATCCTCTATCAAAATTATGACCTGTGTAAGTCATTTTGGACTGTTTAGGATCCGGTTCATATTGGCTTGGCAAATTCTTTTGATAGAGTATCCTTATAGAGCTTGTTTTTGTTTTAACTAGAAAACTAACATCCTCTAACTTGGGTTTGAGGGTTAGTTTGGTTTATTGTTTACCGTAATTGAAGTGAGAGTCCCCTTAGTCTAAAAATGTGCTTGATGGCATTGTGTCTTGGGCGAGGGGCTAGTTCTAAGACACCTCGATAGTGGGATGTTTTCCAGTATGTGGATGACTTATAATTGGTAATATGGTAAATCTTCACGTAAACTTGGATTGATTCATACTACTACTTGTGCTTAAAAATGGCATAGTAATGGAGAGCTTGGATGGTGGCTACAAGATTTTAAATAAAAGATGGCCATCATTACGTAATGATATGTTTACTTTCCTTGTTTTGATTGAAGAACATAGGACTCCTAGGTTTATTCTTCAATTGATGTTGTGGAATGACATGGATGACCATTGTGTGTGGGTTGTGAAGCCTTGCTTTCCATTAAGGACTAACTAATGTTACTTTTTTTGGATGGTGGCCACTGAGCCCCTGCGCTTTTCTACAAAATTTTCTTGAGGATATCTATGAAAACTTAGACAACTAGGACACTCAAAATCAAGATCCTTGCCTTTGGACAGTTTTGGGGAGAAAAATGGATTAACCTACTTTGATTATATGGCCCTTGGTAGGGCTTTTGTGGGTCTTTTTTTGTACTAGTGGTAGGTAGTCCTGTTGTTATTCTTTTTATGTCTTTGGGAGTGTGTTTAGGTAGTAGGAAAACCCTTAAACTCTTGTAATGAATCACCCTTGCACTTTTGATATGGATGGTCGGAACATGAAGCAAGGAGGTTTTTAGTATTGGTCTTGACTACCTAATGCAGTCTTTAATGATAAAACAACAAATATATTTGTGTTTGTATGTATATATATATATATATAAATGGAAGCGATTTTATGGTATGCACCATGTGTGCGTGCATGCGTGTGTGTGTGTGTGTGTGTGTGAAAAGACTCAACAAAACCCCATTGCATAGTGAAACGAAAACAATTTTGGTAATGGAAACAAAAGAGAAAACTACTTTGAAACATTACAAAACACCAGCGCAAATTACAAAAGGTTTGTAGAATGCATGATTGTACAAACAAGCTCTGCTGTGATAAGTTGTTGTAAGCATCACTTTTATTGAAGAGGGGAGTCTGCATACCGGCCACCATCCAACAAGAAAAATGTGGTGAGAACTGGCTTAAGCCTTAGTTCGGAAGGCAAGTGTCATAAACACCTCTCCCTTGTTATTGGGGTCCCAATAAGGATACAGGCTTAACCACAAACTAATCTAGCTCAATGTACATTTATGAGTGTAAAAAGACAGGGGACTATTTAGGTAAATGAATTTAGTGTGGAATTAGTGTTAATTGGATTATTTAAGGATAGATTAAAAAAGGGTTTATGAGTTTAATGTGTAAGTGCGATGAAAGTTTTGATAGAGAAGACGGTTTTGAAGAGGAACTTAAGTATATGCATAAATTAAGAAGAAAGGAAGGAAAATAAATGGAGGGAAAAACAAACAAAGGAATGATTAATTAACTTAAAGAAAAAAAAGAAAGGGGAATTAAAGAGAGTTAAGTTTAGAAAATCAATAATGGTAAAGGGAAAAAGAAACTTAAGAGCAGGAAAAAATATGAATAAGAGTAAAAGGAAAAGGAAAAAGGAGAAGTTCTCTAAGAAGAATGAAAGGCATTTAAATAGTATCAAAGGAATTTAAAGAGGTAATTTAAGAAATTCGAAGAAAGAAAATTTTTTTAAAGGTCTTTAAAGGAGTTTAAAGAAATTATTTTAAAGAGAGAATTTTAAAAAGAATTTCAAAGAAAAGAAAATTCTTTATGAGAAAGAAGTTTTCAATGGCTCTTTCGCTATCTTAAACACCCTAAGACCGTGGGAATCACATTTGACTCCAGTCACACTAATGGGATGGTGTGATGCTGACTTGGGCGGAGATGTTCATACAAGAAAATCAACCTCTGGCCATGTCTTCAAGATATACAATGGACTAGTCACTTGGTTCTCCAAGAAGCGGCCCACGGTGGCAATATCGACGGCTGAGGTAGAGTATATATCCACAGCCTCCACAATCGTTGATGACTTGTGGATTTCCCTTTTGGGTGAACTGGGTTGTACCACCAAGGCCCCCTTCAAACTCTACTGCGACAACCAATCCTACATCACCATAGCTCACAGTGAAATGCAAAGTGACAGAACTAAGCATGTCGATTTAAAGTTTCATATAAAACAGCAAGAGAACCATGGAAGAGGGATTTTAGTCTTGCTAATGGCTCGATAACTATGAATAGAAATCTAAGCATTAAGTGTGTTATAACTCGGTGTTCTTCCGTCATCATACGATTCTCCTTCAATAGCTAACCCCAACCTCCAAGTGTTTTGTATGTTGGCACCTATTCTGCACCCGAGCACACTCTCCTTAGGATTGTAAGAGCAAGCATCTTCACCAAGCACATCACTAGGTTGGGAAATAACCGAGTGAATTTCGAGCTGACGAGAGCAATCAAGGTAGATTTAGAGAATTGAGTTGGTAAGATTAGTGTTAGAATAGAACAAGGAGAGAGTTCATGTTAGCCTATGATGAAGTGAAATAGTTGTTGGGAATCATGGGCTACTATAGAAATTTTTTTTCAAGTAACTCTAGACAAGTGGCATCAACTGGTAGTGTGCTTGAAGATCGGTGTGTGGAACATAGAAAGTACTTGGATTGCTCTTTGACTACTATCTGGCTTAAGAAATGATTGACACACGCTTGGAAAGACAAAGAAGATATGTGGCCGGACGTGAAGAGTATCTGAGCTAGAGGCAGTGGCTACATCCGACTATGTGAAGTGGAGCAATCTTGGAACCAAAGTTCAATGCCTAAAGGAGGCTAGCAGAAGTAGCTATCCAACAAGAGAGACAAGCAAGAGAAGAGAGAATTGGCTATGCTACCCTAGGGGTGAAAGTTGACTATTATGTAGAGCCAAAAGGTCAAAACAATGGTGTTGGGTCAAGGCATCCTAGAAGAATGGCGGTTGAGGGTTTGTTGTGGCAAATGGAAAAAAGCACTCATCTACTGAGAGTTTGGATTTTGAACGGATGTCCATCTCCTTAGTAGAACAACAAAATGAATGAGAAGACCAACTCAGAGATACTTCTTTGGCAATACTCGGCTATAATTTTAAAAGGAGTGTGTCAAGAAAGGTATGAAGCCAAAAGACTGGCTATGATGGATAAAGAATCCATCATCATGAAGATACTCATGCTTCTAAAGGAGAGAGGGCACCACCAAATATCCGAGGTGAATGAGGAACAGCTAAGGCAATTTGCCCAAGTTCCTCTCACCACACACAAAGATACTACTCGACTGATAAGTATACATCAAGCTGTATCCTTGAGGCCTGAAGACTGCACCAATTGAGGCAAGAGGAATCCACAACAACATTACAACCATGAAGGAAGTTATGAGAGGTGGGGAGCTAGTGAGTCATTTCTCCCAAGCGATAGACCTACTTACTCGGGTTTTGGGGCAGAAAAGGTCAAGTCCAGCTCCAACATCAAGGTAAGTTTCAAATTTCAAAGGCACAGATGATGAAGATCCTTACAATCACTTGCAGAGCTTTTTGTGTGTCTGCCACATCAATGGTGCAACAATAGATGAAGATTATATGGACTATTTTCGATGTACCTTAACTTAAAATGGTCAAAGTTGGTTCAATCAATTTTTGATTGGGTATTTCTACGATAGGAGATCAATGAGGAGGATGTGAGGACAAACTTGAGTGAACCAAAATAGAACAAAGGAGAATCTATCTAAGACTTTGTGCTTAGGATGAGAGCTCTTATCAAAATCAGTTGAGTACAGTTCTAGATGACAAATCTATGCAAGCCTAGTTAATCACTGGATGTACCCAGGTAGATTTGTGCTAACCAAAGATAGTCAATCCAACTAGAACGTATGAGGAACTGCTAAACCAAGTTGTCACCTTGGAGAAGAGAAAAGGTTCAAAAAATAAGGTGAAGAAGAAGGATATTGAGAGAGATAGCAAGGAGACTCTATCAAAGAAATATAAGGTAAAAACCTGAGCTGAAGAAGGCCTTAAAAGAATTGGGCATCGGAGGTAATCTAGATAACAATGAGAAGTGGTGTAATAAGTGTTCCAGAGGTGGATATGTGGAAGATGAATGCAAGACTAAGTATTGCAATACCAGTACCAAATTTGGTCATGATGAGTTAGATTGTTGGTTTAATGGCAAAATAATCAACTGTTTGCAAACCTAGTGACGACTGATAGTCAGGCACCGAGTGGCAAACCAGTGCATCCCAAGGAAAAAGGCAAGGGTAAGAATGATGAACAAAAGACTAATCCATCCAAAATCAAGTGCTTCTATTGTGGAGAAAATCATTTGCGTTCTGATTGTCCCATCTGGGTGAAACACTTGAAGTTCCTGAAGAATAACATGGAAAGAAAAGTGGCGGATCCTAAATGTTAAGCAACTCGTTTGCTTCTCAAGTAATCATATTATTTTACCCATTGCCTTAATGCTTGATAATCAAAAGGGTCAGTGACAACATCTCACGACACTGATTCTTTGACTAAAGACATCAATTGGAAAGCACATAAGGAGTTGCTAGCTAAAATTGCAAGGGAGTTGAAGGAACACCTCTAGCAATAGAAATGCTCGAATAGATTCAGCACTCTATTATCGAGCGAGGGGAATCCTTGAAATTCAGGTCTAAGAAGAATCAAACACTTCACAAGAAACTAGCGCACAGCTATCCCGAGCATGGGAAATGTTCAAGAACATGCAAGTTAGTTTAATTTTTGATGAGCTAATGCAAATAGCACCACTGTGACTTCTTTATTCAGCAAATTAGGGAGATCACTGAGAAACCAAAGAAAGTGTGTATAATTGATACTCCGATAGTTGATGAAGAAGTACTAGTAATCACTATCAAGATTAAGAAGCAAACTATACCACGTGTAGCAGTGGATGGAGGATTAGGATTGAATACAATTTTTGAAGAGATTGCATAGAGGCTGAAGTTCATATCATATAAGTCATTGCCATTCCGAGTGTGTATGGTAGATCAACAACCAGTTGACCCCAAAGGTATGCTGCAAGATGTGGTCATTTCAATAGGTGATATCTAGTATACAATCAATTTCATTGTGATTGCTATGGAATAGGATTGTGATTGCTATGGAACAGTCAGCTTCATTGTGATTGCTATTGAACAGTCAATTTCATTGTGATTGCTATGGAATAGCATGCTTACCCTATCTTATTGGGAAGACCTTGACTAAAAAGTGCAAAAGGACTCCATGATTGGGGCACAAAAGAGATGACTATCAAGACAAATGGTCAAGATGTGTGCATACCGACCAAGCCTCAAGAGGTCCCAAGTTGTTGTTAACCTAAGAATTTAGAAGTTAAAGATCCATTCCTACAAGATGTCGAGTCTCGATTAATGGAATTGCATATCTTACCTATTGGTGAGATAGACATTTAGCAAGTAGCCGCAAATATCAAGCAAAAATTAAGGGATGAGCAGATTGCTAAATAGAAGGATCTCTTTCCAAGCCATTTCATTAAGGACTGAAGGAGAAAGGGAGATAGTTGAAATGCCAGTGACTATCACTCGACTTGGAACTTAACAATCAGTTCTAGAATCCACACAAGAATTGAATCTCGAAATTGAACAGTTAGTTCCAGAACCCACACAAGAATTAAATCTCGAAACATGATATCACCTGGCCATGGTAGTGGTGAGTGCCTATTTGTCTACCGAGCAACTCGAAATTATAAGAGATCTATTCCTCAGACACAAGGATGTGTTTGCATGGAGTTACATAGATTCAAGAGGAGTTCCTCTTGAGTTGTGTCAACATAAGATACCTTTAGTGCTCGATACTAAACCAATACGACAACAAAGGTAAAGAATGAATCCTAATTATGCCAAGCAAGTCAGAGCTGAACTAGATCAACTCTTACATGCTAGGTTTATATATGCCATTGATCACAGTGATGGGCTCTTTCCTATTGTGGTTGTGCCTAAGAAAAATGGCAAACTTTGAGTCTATGTGGACTACAAGAAATTAAATGCTTAGACAATTCTTAATCCACTTCCCATACTCTTTACTAAGATGGAATTTAGGATCAGTATCAGTTTCTATCACAAGTTCATTAAGGATTTTACCAGGATTATGGCACCCTTGTATGAATTGACAAAAAAGGATGCTAAGTTTGAATGGAAAGTTGAGTTGACTGTAGTTTTCAATGATTTGAAAAACCAAGCAATGGCTACTCTAGTTCTCAGACAACCAAAGTGGGCTGTTATCTTTCATGTACATGTGGATGCTTCTGGTTATGCTTTGGGTATCATTCTGGATTAGCCGGGTAGTCAATTGGACTATCTAGTATATTATGCTAGCTAATTGCTAACACTTACCAAGTCAAACTATAGCATCACTGAGCGAGAGGCTTTGGGAATGGTATTCAGTGTGCAAAAACTAAGGCATTATTTACTCGATAACCACTTCATGTTTTATGTGGATCATCAAGCCTTGCTTTATTTTATTAATAAGACTGTCATTCAAGGACGGCTTGTTTGTTGGATGCTTCTACTACAAGAATTCAACTTTAAAATTGTTCATAAGCTGGACAAGACCCATGTGGGAGCTAGCTATTTTTCTAGGTTGCCAGCACCCAAGCAAACACATGGAATTGATATGGAATTGCCAGATGTGAAATTGTTTGCAATTGACTATTGTGAGCATGAATATGCCGAGTTGGTGGATTACTTGTCTAAAGGCACATTTCCTGAAACTATGCCTTGGGATAAACACAGGCAACTAGCTTTAAAGGCTTCTAAATACACTTTGATTGGTGGGCAGCTATATTATCAATCTGCAAATGGACTTTTGTGTCATTGGGTGGTACCGCATGAACAAGCTATTGTATTGCAAGAGGCTCACTCAATCATGAGGACATTTCCAAGGAGATTTAACTACCAAAAAAGTGTTACAAGCAGGATTATGGTGGGAAACCTTATTCAAGGATGCTCAAACCAGGTGTATGCAATGTGATGTTTGTTAGCATACTAGGTGGTTATTGGCTAATTAGTCTATGCCTTTGTAGCTAACCAGCCCATGGGAAACCTTTCAACGCTGAGGTTTGGACTTTTTTAGTCCATTTAAACCAACCAAATTGACTCAAAATAAGTACATGATCGTTGCTACTAATTATGCTACTGAGTGGGCAGAAGCTAAGGCACTCCGAGAGAACTTAGCTCGGAGCACAACCAAGTTTGTCTATGAAAATATCATATGCAAGTATGGATGTCCTCTACAGCTTGTCAGTGTGATCAAGGGACACATTTCCTCAATCCTGTAATGTAGTTACTCAAAAAGGAATTCAAAATCATGCATACAGTTTACACTACTTACTATGCTCGTGGAACTCTAGCTTCTACGAATTCTTTGAATCGATCAATTAAAGCCTGGCTTCAATCATGAATCACCTTAATGTGATTCTCAAATTTGGCTTCCTTGTAAATCACTTGAAAGCAATACCTCGTTTGGCTTCCTTGCCTAGCCTCTGCATTCAACCATGACTTCGTTGGCTTCGAATCAGACAACGATTTAGGGGAAACATAGGCAATCAAGGGACAATTACATCAGCTAAGCCACTTGGATGAATTACACCTCGAGATGCATGGTCACATATTGGGTCTAAGCATTTGAAGAAGGGTATGCTTGTGTTACTCTATACTACTAAGTTGCGGCCTATGAAACCAATTTTAAGCTGGGAGGGAATGGACCCTACCGACTGGTGGAAGTTTTTGACAATGGGATAGTGCAACTCACAGATTTAGAAGGTAATGTGTTCTCCAAGTTATACAATGGAAGCAAAGTGAAGCCATACAAAGATATGAGTTCTTTAAACAACTGGAACTCGAAAATAATTAACTCAATTGACAATGCCTTGGTAAATTTCTCAAAAGGCAACATGCCAGCTAGCTACTTAATTATGGTTGAGCAAATGCATCGTGTTCCACCACGTGTCATGATTAACATTGAAGGCTTATTAATACAGAATCATCATGCTAAATCGAGGGAGGCTCATGCAACCATTGATTTGACTACATTTGCAGATGCTGATCAACTACATTTGGTCACAAACTCTACTAATCAATTTCACTTGCAAACTCCATCATCATCTTCATCGTCTTCAATAGCCATCTTTGTGTTTCCCCTTGCTACCGTTTTCACACTTTTATCATCCTCTTTGAGATCTCTATCTCCCTTGCACCAATCTCTCCTCAGCCCCCAACCTTTTCCTCAACCATCTTCTCTCTCTGTCACTAGTTGTCTCATCTTTGTCGTTATGGAGAGAGCAAAGCGCTCACAGGCATCGTGGAGGCCAACCGTCTTATGAAGCTTGCACAGCTACCGTGAAGGGATGTCTATGACGAGGAGTTGGCAGAGGAGATCCTAGACTCATACAATGCGGATGACCACAGTCTCTTCATCAACAAAATGCACGTTAGGATCACCTCCGTCTTATTGAAAGAGGCCTTTAAGCTGAAGTAGCGAACCACTCCTACAAAGTTGGCAGATGCCAAGAGCTACAATGCGTGCTTTGAAGGAGGAAGCTACTCATCCCCTCAAGGGTAGCTGATCAACAAGGCTGAGGATGAGGGCTTGAAGGCCACGCGCAGGTTTCTGTCCAAGTTCATCGAACTCAAGAAGAGTGTGGGGTATGTATCAAGGTAGTAGGTGGCTCGGGTCATCACCATAGTGGAAGACCAGGTGATGGTTGGCTGATTCTCAATTATTGAGAAGTTGATTCGAGAACTAGTTGCAAGGGGTCTAAGGCCAGGAGAACTACCTTGAAGCAGAGCCGGGCCATCGGGCACTCAGCACGATGAATAAGCGACAGGTGAGCAGGAATAGGAGCAAGAAGAGCACGATCAACAACAGGAAGAGTAGGAGTAGGAGCAGGATGAACAAGTACAGGAGCAATAGCAGGAGTAGGAACGATGGCTCACAAAGCAGTAGGAAGCGGATAAGAGGCCAGAGGGGAATAGCAATGAGGACACCAACAAGCCAAAACAGGATAAGCAGGATGGGAACGGCTATGAGGGCGCCTCCAAATGAAAGAAATAGGATGATATGGAGGGGAACCACCTCCGAGGATAAAGAAATGGAGGAGAGGGCGAGGGGAAAAATGAACAAGAAGAAACGCCCAAGGAGCAGGAAGTCTAAGCGAGTGATGCGATGCCGTCACACCAAGCCAAGCATTAGCAAGGTACCTCATCATTCACTCCGCTTACTCTGCCTCCGCCTCCTTCACCCCTTGAGAGCCTCGCGTCTATCGAGCCACTTTCCCTAGATCCGCTTCTTATAAAAGATGATCATCAGAACCGGGCTGCCAGGCCCTTAGGGAAAACATGGTCCACATAACGCAAACACTTGACTACCTAGCCAACCATTGCATCCCTCCCCAATTACTTGAGCACAATTTGTTTCTATAAGCTAAGTACAGGGAGAAGGTTACCAGGTTCTTCGAAGAGCAGACCGCCAACCTACGCCGAGCCAAGGGAGATCTAGCAGCTGAATGCAAGTCTCTACAGGAGCAATTAGAGTGCAAGAGGGCAGCCCATGAGGAAGTAGTTTAGGCCCACTATCAGTTGCAGCAGGCACACACTGAGTTGCAGACCGGACCATAGCAACTTGCAGTGTCAGGTGGCTCGCCTAAAAGAGGTGGCTCGCCTAAAAGACCTCACGAACAAGGCCCAGGGCAATGTTGTTGCCATTGCCGTGAAAAGTGTTAAGATGCAACATGCCCTGTAGACTTTGCAAAAACAAGTCTCAAAAAGCCAGCAACAAAGCAAGTACCTCAAGATTAGCTTGAGACTTTGAAGCAAAAAAGTGCATGCCTAAGGGAGGTAGCCACAAAAGGGTAGGTGTTAAGGGAGGAGAATGTGAAACTGTAGGCTAAGCTGGATAGGTACCAATAGCTCAACCACTTAATACACCTCCTCCAAGCACCTAATGAGCACCCTGAAACCTACCTCACCGGACAGCCACCAAACAACCTGCCCCACCAACAACCACCAGACCAAACTGGTGGGATTTTGTTGGTTCATAGAGAGAGCAATGAGGCACAATGAACAAATCTTTATTCATGAGTGGTTACATATATAGGCAACTACTTCCATGTTGGTAGATCCCAGATCCACAATTATCTCCATGATTATCTCAATCAGTCACCTCCTATGATCACTCCAAATCCACACATCACACCAACCTAACAGACCTAACTGCCAAGTCACTAAAACCTTCTAGCCTTCTCTCTCCTCCATGTCAGCATCGCAGCCAGGTATGTCAGGTTTGTGTGATGTGTGACTGATCATAGGAGGTGATTGATTGAGATAATCATGGAGATAATTGTGGATCTGGGATCTCCCAACATGGAGGCAGTTGCCTATATATGTAACAACTCATGAATAAAGATTTGTTCATTGTGCCTCATTGCTCCCTCTATGAACCAACATATGGTATCAGAGCATTGGTTCACTCTCCTTGAGACCTCCTTTAGTGCCATGTCATCATCTTCTTCACCATGAAGGTTTTTGAAGCTTTTCTTCCCCTTCTTCCCATGAAATTTCCAAGTGCTTGTTCTCCTTCATCTCTGAACCATTGCTCTTGCCCTTTTAGCTGTAGTTTCCCCTAGCTAGGGTGCACTTCCAGTTGGGAGGAATTGAAGAAATAAGGCGTCTATAGCCTGTGCTGCTCCTCGCTCCATTTCGCACCATTTCTTCAAATTGAGCCTGCTGGAGCCATCATTGCTCAAATGCTCAGAGCTACTGCTGGACAGGACACCTTCTTAGGAAGCTGCCGATGAATTTTGAAGGCCAATGGTCCACTATCTGAGGCGTACTGACAGAAAACCCAGTCAGGATTGAAGCTCTTGGCTATGGCGACCTGATGCATTTCTTTACCCAAGCTTGGTTGTAGGTCTTCTCTATCAATAGACCTTTTATTGCGCACCAAATTCCCTCAAAGAGCTGCTCTCTATCACCTCAATTTCGGCCTCCAAGATCTCTATATGAAGCTTAAGTCATGATCAGAGAGTCGCCTAAATGCACCTCATACCATTTTTGGAATGGAGGCTCCAGCAAGTTGAATCAACTGAAATGGCACGGGATGGGAAGTGAGTCTCAGCACAGGCTATAGAAGCAATATTCCTTCAATTCAAGAAAGAACCAATGAGAAAGGAAGAGAGACATGAAGCACAAATCTGAGGCAACAATTGCAAATTTTGATTGATGATTCATAAGCAAGTACAAGGGCCTCATTTATACCAATTTAAGGAAGAGAGACACGAAGCACAAATCTAAGGCAACAGTTGTAGATTTTGATTGATGATTCATAAGCAAGTATAAGGGCCTCATTTATAAGCTAGGCAACCTTCTCTTCTAACATCACAGGTGAGGTCACTAAACCTCCACCTCACACACCTAGCTCACCTAACTCTAGGACTCTAGGACACCTACTCTCACACACTCCTAGCCCTTAGGCACACACCCATACATCAATTTGACTCTACTTTTTTTTTTTTTTTTGGAGATTGAACAATGATGTGTGTGTGTGTGTGTGTGTGTGTGTGTGTGTGTGTGTGTGTGTGTGTGTGTGTGTGCGCCTATGGGCTTGGAGTCCTATGCAAGGAGTGTGTGAGTGTAGGTGTGCTAGATGGAACAAAACTGATATGTTATTTCCATTTTAGTTAGTCACGTTTGCCTGCTTTGAGTCATATGTCCTATGGTGATACCCAAAGACACATGTACCAGTTGGACTCTCTTATTGTAAACCGAGGTAACCTGATTTAGAGTGAGATCATGGTGGAGCTAGGGTGTCCACATGAGTCTATTGTCGATGCAGCTAGAGTGAGAACAAGGTCGGGAGCATGAAAACCATGTAGTATCCCATTGTCTAATTCCAAGGTAGAAGGTCATCAATTTAAGGGGGGGTATGTTGGACAAATTGATGTTTAGGGGACACACTTATGGACATGGTCATGTGGTGTGTGTGTGTGCCAATGTGCTAGTGCTTGTGTCAGACATGGTGTGAGTGCTAGTGAGCACCATGGTAGGTGTGTCAGGTGACTCATCAGTTAAGTGTCTTCTTCAAACCCGACTAGATTTTCTTTAGTTTCTCCTCATTACCTTGACCATTTGCCCTTAGATTTCACCAGCAGGTAGCCCATAGAGTCACCTGAGTGCACCTCATACCATTTTGGGAATGGAGGCTCCAACAAGCTGAATCGACAGAAATGGCGCGGGATAGAGCGAGTCTCAGCATGGGCTATAGAAGCAATATTCCTTCAATTGTGGAAGGAACCAAGGAGAAAGGAAGAGAGATATGAAGCATGAATCTGAGGCAACAATTGCAGATTTTGATTGATGATTCATGAGCAAGTACAAGGGCCTCATTTATAGGCTGGATAACCTTTTCTTCTGACATCACAGGTGAGGTCACTAGACCTCCACCTCACACACCTAGCTCACTTAACTCTAGGACTCTAGGGCACCTTCACCCCCACACAACTGTAGGACACCCTAGGACTCTAGGACACCTACTCTCACGCACTCCTAGCATAGGACTCCTAGCCCTTAGGCACACACCCATATGTCAATTTGACTCTACATACTCCCCCACAAATTGATGACCTCATCCCTCGGCAATAGTACATGGGATGCTCCATGATGGCCCCTACCAATATCTCACTCTTCTCTCGGCAATAGTATCTGGGATGCTCCAAGTCATGGCCCCAACCAGTACTCACTCCTAGGACTCTTGGTTTCTTATGTATCTTGGGGTTTTCTGGGTAAATTGACTAAGGGTATAGAGCTTGGACCTAGACATCTTAAAAACACTCAAAATCCAATACAATCATTTTAGGAGGACTATCCATGGTAGAGTACCATTATTGACTCAATAGGATTCAATGACACTTTATGATAATCAATTTTAGGGGGACTACCCAGGGCAGAATAACTCTCAAACATATAAATGAATACATAATGAAAGTAAATCTCTCGAGATGAGACATGTTCCCTGAGTAGCTACCTACACATAAGTGTGCACATCCTCCCTATCGGTGATATGTCGGTGAAGCTCATGGCAAAAAATGCCCCAAAAAATGTCGGTGAAGTCCATGGGAGCAGCTACCAAGGGCGATTAGCCCATGACTCTCAAAATGTGAAGCTAGTAGTCACCAATGTCGAATTGCAGGCTTCAAATGTGAGCAAGGAAGTAAAATCACTTGGCTAGAGCTAGAGCTAGATCTTATAGACTATCTGTTGCTCAAACAGAAATATAGGCAGTAACCAATCTGTACACAATCATGCCATTCTTGTAAACGATCTTAGTTGATAAAAAAAGCTGCGGTAAATGCTTAGGAAACAAGATCCACTACTGGCAAACAAAGCTCGCATTGATCAGGACACTACAGATTGAAGGAGGCGAAGCTTCATCGTAGCATCAAAATGGCTTGGTTGATTCTTGCCCGAGGACCACTGCTGCCAAAACCTACTATGCCCGAGCTGCCCATCTACTACGGCAACCTTTTGCAGAAGCTCAATAATCTATTTAGTAGTCACGTAACAAAGGCTAAGTCGATGCAGGATAATATGGCAACTTATGTAAAGACCCAGTTATCAAGCAGCAAGAGCAGGCTAGCCAGGTCTAGAAGTACCACACAAATTTTACACGACGATGTGGGATATCAACGTTCCATCCGCACATCCCGTCGTCAAAGCGTGGACCATGGCTTGATATCATTGGCCACCATGTTCCCCTCCTCATACTTTGACAACAGATGAGGCCGGTCCATCCCGACAGCCAATTTGCCTCCCATCTGCCAAAGGTGTCACTGACCACGAGGCTTCTACCCTTGAGGCTTTGCGCTCGAGCAACAGCAACGGCTAGTCCCTGCCAGTCCGTGAGGTCATGGGCAAGGGTCGTTGAGGGAAGATGTTAGCCCTGAGTAAGAGACTAACAATTGCACATGGTCACCGAGCACAGTTTCAATTGTTGGGAGCAAGGAGCAATGGAGGCAATCAAGCATCCATTTTGTAGTAGAGGTGCAATTGGTCACGATGTTACAACAAATAGGCAAATGGAGGTTGGCACCGAGCGCACACTCGTTTAGAAGGTGGTTCTTTAGGTAGAAATCTAGTCGTAACAAGCGAGGAATAGAACAAGAGAGTAGGTCTGCTGAGTTCTCTTCCTTTGACCTGAGTTGCTAGGTTAGGGAGTGCTCATTGCAAGCCGAGACGACTTGGTTGTATCAAATTAATTTGATTCAATGGAAATAAACAAGAAATTGATTGTCTATTCTAATCAATTCTGTTGTACTGGTTCTATTTTCTAAGCGTTTAAGTGTGTTATAACTCGGTGTTCTCCCGTCATCATACAGTTCTCCGATAGTAACCCCGACCTCCGAGTGTTTTATATGTTGGCACATGTTCTGAACCCAAGCACACTCTACTTAGGATTGCAAGAGCGAGCATCTTCACCAAGCACAACATCAGGTTGGGAAGTAATCGAGCACTTCTAAGTTAGCCGAGTGAGCAAACAGAAGCGTCAACGTATATCCACTTGCCACCTCAACACGGCATTGCCCCACAAAAAGGAGCACTCCTATTGTTCCACCTCAATTCCCCTAAAGATTAGGAACCCATTTCTTCCCTAATGCTGTCTATAATTTTGTTCATAATGCTCAAATTTGAAATGATAGTTGAATTGTATGCTTGTCAATTTCTTCATGAACTTTCTCGATCTTTGAAATTTCCTCTATCTGAATAATTACCTCTACTTTGAAAAATTCTCTTAAAAGATCGTGTTGATTATAGCTTTGATTTCTATTTCGTTGTTGAGGATTTTTATGTTAATGTTGATGTTGATGTGGATGTGGATGTGGATGTGGATGTGGATTTCAATGTTGATATAGATTTCAATCTCAGTCTTGATGTTGATGTCTGTCACCTCTATTTGTTTATCTTCCCCATCCTCCACCTCTATTGGAGGCTACAAAAGCTTGTTCACTTGATTTCCCTTTCTTGGCTTGAATTATCTGACTCCTTAATTCTCCACCCAATAAAAGTGATTGTAGTTCTTCCAATGTTGCTATGCTTTGAACCTAGTTTCTATATCCTTCAAGTACACTGAGAGCAACTTTGACTCTCATCAAACTTTGTGTTCTCACCCACTATTGCAAGTTCTACGTTTATGACTTTGACCCTTAGTACATAGGCATGTCCATTTCATTACCATGCCAAAAGCTTTGATTTATTTGACATCTTAGTGTCGAAATTCTTGAACTTGATTCATGCACAACTACAAACATATCATCCCATGCTTCATTTGATGTGTTTTAGTATATTCATCCGTGCATGTGATCTTGAACATCCACTCTACTTGTGCTTTGATAATCTCTTCATCTACATGTGGAACACAAACTAGCTGAGAAGTGTTACCAATCATGATTCAAAAAGATACTACTTTTCAAGTGTGAAACCATATGTTCAAACCAAGTCAAAATCAAGCATATATTGACAAGATATGATGCACTAAAGAAATTTGATTTCAAGCTCTCAAAAGCAAATGCTAATTTAGGCACCTAATTTTTCATAAGAACCACTTGCATTTAATAACTCAAATACTCAAACCCAAGTATGAGATTTGGATCTTGTGGAGTTGGCTCTTTGAATTTACATATGGCTTAATTTAGCCTAAACCTCCACTAGCCTAATCATCCTCTAATCAATTCAATCTAGCCTGACCATCCACTAGTCAATTCAAAAGATAAGTAATTTTCATACAAGGTACAATGTGCATGCAAAATGATGACATAGCTTTTATGTGCACATGAAAGTGTGTGTTGGTGGAGCATTGTTCCCAATATATATGGCAATACATTTCATATGTAGGCATACAATGAAGCATCTTATTCACAAAGCATACTTACATTTGTTAGGAAAGGATCAATCATTTAGCTTAGTCAATACTTATTGCGTAATGATAAAACTAAAAACCTTTATTGCCTCATATCAAATGAGCAAAAACTCTAGGAATGTGAACTCTATAGCCATGATAGAAATAATCACTCTACATTGTATGGCTTATTTGGATGCAACGTTGATTATTGGAGCCAATTTTAGTGTGACACCCACTAGTATGAATCTAGATGCAATATTGATTTGTGAAATCACTACTAGAGTTCTAGTCTCATTGGTATGAATTGGAATACAATATCAATTGGTGGATACCCCCTACTAATGCTTCTCTTGTAGGTATAAATTGGGATGGAACCCTCATGGTCACTCGCCTTACTATTGAGATTGGATAAACAAAACAAGCCCCCACCAATGATAGGATGATCAACTTTAAGGCTTGCAAGACTTTTGTTGAGCTGTTAGTTCATGGAAAGATGATGATTTGTTTATTTTGATAAATTGACTGAAGGATGGAGTATTAGATCTAACATTTGATGGGAAGAGGTACTTCATCAACTTTTGGTAGGAATATGAGCATTTGAATCTTCACAAAAATACCACCAAGTAACCCTGAGTGCTCCAAATAAATAGTGATACCCTCACAAGACATGGCCAAGAACTCCACCTATTCTAGCAAATATATCGATACCTTACACTCCCTCGAATGAACAAACTTTTGGCACACCTAGTGAGATATATGCTATGCACATGAATGTGGAGAAGACATGAATGTAGGAAAGGAGAGTACAAAATCCACGATTGATAGATGGACAATGATCATAAAGGAAGTAGTGGACCACAAGAAAAAGAATGTCGCAGTAAGCATTGAAGGATAGCAAAGAAATAAAACAATGCACATGAAGAGGAAAAACATTAAATAAACAATTAAGATAAGTTCACCACCCAATCTTTTTACATTACCATTCTTGACTCATAAATCATCCCATTAAAGCCATCATTATGCATGCCTCAAGCTAATATTCCATATATTATTAGCCTAGGTTTGCTCCTACTTATTTGTAGTTGGAGACTAATCTTAGCATCATTATCATTTCCAATCCAAAGTGGACCATCACATGGTGTCACATGTAGTAACATTCCATAGTAGGGTTGGAGAAAGGACCCTTTGTTAGGTTTTAATGGTTTGTGACTTATCCAATGTGGCTAGCCAAGAAAGGTTGTATCCCCCTTTATATAGAATTTTTTTGGTTGGTATCCAACTTAAATTGCTCCTCATTTAGCCTCCCGATTGGGAGCCTATATCATTAAGCCCAATTCAAGCCCATATTTTTTGGTCACATGGTTTTGGGAACATGTTGTGAAACCATGGTTTTGGGGCAACCAAACTAAATGGACTTGCCCTTCCAATCCTTCATGAGGATCACCTCTTTCCTTTTGTTAATGACAGTAGCATTTCTATAATTGCTTCCTTGTACTCTCTCTTTAAGTAAACAATAGAACCGCAACCTATTAATTTATTTTATAGGGTTGAAATTATGCTATCAGTCAAACAATTTCCCTTGTGGAACCAATCTTGTTATTCCACCTCATTTAGTAATCTCATCGAAATAAATGTCAATCATTATCCTCAAGCTCTAACTTGCACAATCCAATGCTACAATTTAACATCTATCTTTCATTGAGCTATAGTTGAGCTATAATTTAACATCTATCTTCAATTACATAGTTTTGCACTTACATTGTCCTTGTTTTGTCGTAATGCTTGCACTAAAAAGTCTTTTTAACAAACGCATGAGACCTTATTGTAGGCCAGATAAGCTTACCTTTCCCTACCAAGAATGTCCCCTCCTATTCATGGAGCTTTTGCTTTACATTCCTCATCAACTATTTTCCCCAAATGAGGCTTAGTGAATGGGTGCCCCCCCCCCCCACCTCTGTCAAAAAAGAAAAACCTTCTCTTCTTTAATCCTCTTTTGTCATTGCATTGCCTAAAAGGTACTCATCTAATAGAGGAATGCAAAAGCCATTATGAAGAAGACAAGATATACAACAACGAAAGGTGAGGCATCCAAAGGAAGTGTACAAGTGTAGTAGGCCAACAATGAGCCATGATAAGTGAAGTCTTTTTACAGCTGTTTAAGCTTCCCTTTTAAGTTTCAAGCTCTCATGAAAACTGTGGGCTTAGAGCCTAAAGCTAACATATAATTACATAGCAAGGTTCTTTCATTAGAACCTGTGGGCAAAGACTGCCACAAACGTCCGTTTAAGGCAGCCTCTATGAATATTTACCTTTTGTATGTAGAAACACATACCATATTTGTACGAGTACTATTTGACCATATTTTCCTTGAATGGTGCTCTCCTGCAGAAGACCAACACTAGCCCATTTCAACATGCGGATTTAAATTCAAAGGCATAGTGGCTGATTTGCACGAAATCGCCTTGAAGTATGGAAGGAGCGAAATTTACCGCTCTGGTGTGGCTCCCGATCTCTTTCCCTGCTGCTTCGCCACTGTCCTCGTGACAGTGGAGATACCGTCCACGAACTTCGTTCTAAATATCACATTTGCATTGTTGAACATTCCTTCTTTCAAGGACACCACAATGAACTGCTTTCCAGAACAGGGTATCAGCGTCAGATTTACTGATTTTACAAATAATCTAATTAACCAAGATGGGCAAATCCTTCACCTGTGAATGAGGAAAGTGCGCTTTGATCATTCTACCAATATTCTGTGTATGGCTGAGATCTAGGGCAGCATCAACCTGTAAACATGGATACATCTATGTAAGAAAAGTCCATTTTGGCACCCCCCCCACCCCCCCCAAAAAAAGAGAGGAAATATCCTTCGTTGCCAAGAGAACGCAAATACACCTCATCGAGAATGTAAAGTGGTGCCGGTTTGAAGAGCAGCAGAGCAAGTATAAGAGAGAGCGCAAGCAATGATCGCTGTCCCCCACTCAGCTCCGAAAGGGACTGTTTCCACACGCTGCCAAATGCCACACGAACCTCTAGCCCATCCATGAAATCACCTCCCTCTGGGGGTACAAGCTTAGCCATAGTTCCTGGCAAGAGTGTGGAGAAAATGGAACCGAAATCCCTAATGCATGCAGAAAAAAGACCTTATCATGAGACATGTAATCAAACCCAGAAGATAGCCATTGCTATGAAGTGAATACCCACTTGTTAACTTTCTGCCACGTAACCTTTAAAGTCTCTTTTTTCTTCTCATCAAGCTCAAATATAACCTTATGTATCTTTGATTTGTCATTCTGCCCACGCCACCAGTAAGAAAACATCAGCAGACCACCCATTCGTGCAGAAAAAACTACTTGGAAGTTTGTAAAGGAAAAGAGCCAGAATTCATTTCTGTACTCGTCTGGAAATGCTTTCTTTTCAATGATTTTTATATGGTTTAAAAAGCACCTCAATGATCCGTTTCTTTGACATGAGATCATTGTATTCATCCTCAGCTTTCTCAAACATAGCTATGACCTTTTTGTTGACCCTCTTTTCAAGTCTGTAAAATCAGCTCAGTGCAACTGTTAGCTATCAAGTCACACCAGTAATGAGAAGAAAAATAATATTGTTACAGACGGATGACCATCTTACTTGCTTTGTTCTGACTGTTTTGCATCAAGTTCAATTTTTGCTGCTTGCGGATCACGAGATGCAAAGTCATAGTCCGTCCCCTGTTTACCAAATAATTGTTTTTCGGTAGCAATCCATTTGTGCTTCTCAAGTAATTTCTCCACTATTTTTGAGCAGTCCTTCTGTTCAGACTCCATTCTTCTAACCTGCCATCATTTCCTTCAGTTTGCAGCTATTATTGGTGTAGATTGAAACAGAACCGGCGAGGAACTAAGTGTATCACCTCATTTTCTATCTTCCTCATCTCAATTTGGCAGTCTGTCCGCTTCTGTTGCAGCTTGTTTTGAGCCTTCACCAAAGAGCTTATATGGCTATCACACTCTTTTATCTTTGCGCGACTTTGACGAAGCTCTTCTTCAGCCCTGTTATAGTCTTGTTTGATTGTGTCAACCTTCACAATGCACCAAAAAAGCATGAACAAACTCAAGCTGTGGACAACTGACTCCTGTTTGTTTTCAAATAAGCATATATTTTATACCTGTAAAGTATTTTATACCTGCAAAGCAAGCTTCTCCACTGAATCTTCCAAACTTTTAATCTGTGCTTGACTTGAAGCCAGTTGACCTTCTAATGAAGCTTTTTCCTGAAGTAAAGCTTCTTTTTCCATCACCAACCGTTCTTTTATTCCTCCATATCCCTGCAGCAACAAAGATAAACACATAAAATTAGCTGTCCTTATAGGTGTACAGCAAGCATAATGCCAACAACAGGCCATTACCTTCAGTTCCTTTGAAGATACAGTCATCTGTTGCTTCAAAGACTTTATTTGTTTTTCTAAGGCTGAGAGTCTGCTTTCACGGTCCCGACCGTGTTCTTTGATTGCTTGCTCTAGAGAAGATACTCTTTGAGAGCAAGCTCTATGAAGCTCCTCCTTTGTTTTGGCATCTGCATTGGCTGCCTTGAGCTCTGCCTCCAGCTGGGAGGCTGACTCACTCAACTGCATGTGCAACACTTTCTGAGTGCTTCAGGTATCCTTGAATATCGACCAATTCACAAATTCAACCAAACTTAATGCGTTTAACCGAATTTAAAGGAAATATAGGGAAATCAGATGAATTTGGAAATAACAATATGAAAGCATGATCGGCTTATCCTAATTCTACCCTGGCCCTTCTAATGAGATACAACCCCCAGAAAAAGATGACAAAATAGCGAGAGCTGTGCTTCTATTGTCATTAACTCACCATAATTTGCTAATTAGAGAACAAATTGATGACTACTAGTGGCCCAAGACAAAAAGGATCTGCACATACAGACCTTGTGATGTTCACATTCCTTGGCTCTGTCTTCAAAAAGAGCCAAATCATATGTCTTCAGCTCTAGCTGTGATTTGAGGTGAATGTACTTCTTTTGGACAGGTAGCAAACTCGCGATCTGCCACAGATTTAAAATGGTAGCTGCTTCATCAATACCCTTGGAAAAAGGAGCAAGATGCCTTGATGCTTCAAAGCATGTTCATCATGAAACCAAAACCAAAATGTTACACATGCTAAGTTTATTTCCAAGAGCAAAGCGAAAGATCAAAGTACTCCTCTGGACAATTTGAGGTGACCAAACATGCTCACATCTTAAAATAGGGCAGCTGCTAGCAAGTTAAAATTAAAGCTTGAACAAATTAAAATGAGCACCTCAGCTTCAATCTTTGACAGGTTACCCTGATGCCTGGCCAATTCTGACTCTGCCTCTGAGAGCCGATGAAGCCGCATCAGTAGTTCACCACTTTCCCTGATAGGCACATGAACCACCGATTACAGTTTAAAATTTAGTACAAAAATCCTACTCTTGGAAACTAATCTCAGCTAATGCTGTTTTTTGGCTATGCTAAAGTGAACGGCTCAGATAAGATAATCTTCCAAAGAAAAGTTAGGTCCTTCGAAATAACCTTTAACATAGATCAATGATTTCTAGACAATTACTTACTTTCGAGCCCCACCAGTAAGCAATCCTCTGGGATCAAATATGTCACCTTCCAAGGTGACACTAGGAACCTTGATATCTTTGTGAAATGCAACCTGTGAAACAGCGAGAATTCAGACTTTGCCTGTATAGTGAGACAAGGGCTGCAAAAGTTTCTTGGGGCACAATACATCTAAATCTATTCTACAACAAAGGATTGAGTTTGGATAAAGATGAATGGAACCTCTCGTGCTGCATTTGTATCCCTGCAAACAAAAGTGCTACCAAAGACATAAGCCATGGCTGCCTGCATGGTACACATTTGAGATCTAGAATTAGAAATAAAGTTGTGCATTTTTGGAGTTTTGCTGGAACATATACATGTAGTTCTTTTGTACTCCCCCAAAAAAAATTTACTATCTTGAAATTTAACATTTAAAATCTTGATACTTCAGCAACAAAGAGTCAGCAGTTATAACATTTAAAAACTTGAAATTCAACATTTAAAATCTTGAAATTTGACATTTGAAATCTTCAGCACCAAAGAGTCAGTAATTTCTAATGAGAGCAAGAGATGCCTAATTATAGCTAAAATTGTGCAGATAGGGAGACATCCCAAACAAGACCAGACAAAACAAACAAACAAACAGAAAACCCAAAACATTGTTGACAGCACAGACCCTGCACTGCAGAGACCTGTTAAAGGATGTTTCATGTATCTATCAGACAAAGCCTTTATCAGACTGTGAAGGAAAATACATTATCAATTGGGTATCATGAGGCTATTTAAGAATCAAACAGCATGTGGCACACTAAACCGGATTCAATTACTGAAACATGCATCAAAGATAAAATCATTCAACAAGTTCGAACAAAATTCATTCTAGAATCACAAATGTAACTTTTGCATCAACTTCTCAGACACTACATACTGCACCCTCAAGTAACATAATTTTCCCTTTTCCCAAAAACAAGGGAAGAAATAAAAATATCACTGACTGTATGGTCTCAAAAAGGTTAGTGAAACAAGGAGAGGAAAAAGCAAAAAAGCAAATCACCAAATTTTCATTTTACATAATCATATGGCATGCAAGAGTTGGACCATTATCAGTGTCCCTAACATCCTGTAATCAAAGAAGCCCACCTTCAGTTCTTCATCATATCCAATGAGTGAAATAGCTGGCCTTGCATTTCCACGACCAACCTGCAGAAGATGATGCAATGTGCGCAAGCCTATCATAAAATCCTTGCACTTGCTTGTCAAGCAAAAGACTGAAATAAAGGGTTAGCTTGCTAGATACAATTAAGGATGGCTCAGTGTGAATTGAAATAACCAAAGATAGAGAACATAAAGGGCATAATTTGTAAAAAACTGACCACTTTGGAAGCTGCCTCTTGGACTCTTGATGGGATAATGTTACTTTGGATCTTGTTCAGAGGAATAATAGTTATTCGTCGTCGCAGACCACCTTTCTCAAGAAGCAACTTCCCAGTTTGCTCTGAGTCAACTATTATGTTGTATAATTTTCCTCCAGCAGCAACCTGTTGTTGGACATAGGACAATAAATATTTATTCTGTCCATTATAGCACACAGCAAAATCCAGACGCCTGATTCTGAGCAGAAAAACATTATTTCTCGTGTGGAAGACCCCCCAACAAATATTTTTTTATTTGGCATTGTCAAAATATCCAGAATGGAACAGAAGAAGCACCATCTCCCATGGAACCAACTAGAACCATGATAAGCAAGCCCTGGACATGACCAGAGTGGACAAGCAAACAAGCATAGTAACGCAACAAACCTCAAGAGCAGTCACAGCAGAAGCATCTTTCACATGTATCAATCGAGCTACCACACCTTTGACCTTAGATCGATCAAAATTCTTCACAGGATCGTTATAAGCAAATTGTACATTTCCTAGTTGGGCTGCAAGATCATTGATTTCAGTCTTCAAACCAAGGACGACTTCTGATTCTTGTTGGCGATCCTGACAGCAGAAGACAATTTATAAGGTCAATCCATTTTAAGCAGATAGAAAACAACTTTTTCTCATGCTTGAATTTGAGGTTACGATGTGGTCATGTTTAAGGTAAAACTGAAAGGAGAGCTCAGTTGTGACACTGAATTTTTTCCCAGACATAGCACCTAAATATTGCCCTACAAATCTTACCTTTTCTAAAGATTCCATAAGGCCTTCTTCATGGTGTAGGTCTTTCAAAGCTGCTGTGATCTTCCCAATCTCTGACTTCTTGGACTGCAACTCTTTCTCCAAAGCATTTGCCTCTTCCATCTTTGAGGCAAGCTGCTTCCTTTTTTCTTTCAGCTCCTTTTCCCAGAGCTGAATTTTCGTTTTTGTGTGTTGGGTTTCTGTAGCCGCCTTTCCAACACTAGCTTTAGCCTCTGCAAGCTGATCAGCAAGGCTCTTTTCCTCATTGCCACCACTCTTCCCAGCTTGCACACCCTGGACCACATATAATAGTTGGAATAAATCGTTCTCAAAGTCAACTTTTCCCAGAATCTGATGACAGTAACAGTCCACAGTTTCCTGAGTTCATGTAGGCCAAAAACAAATTGACACTATGGAAAAGAATCACCATATCCACACCTGCATTCGGAGTGCATGGGACACTAACCAACACATAATGTAAATTCGTGCTCATCAATTCACTGATAGGCTCACCAGCAAGACACCAACATAATGCCCTTGAGGCGAGAAATAGCAATCTTCATTAAACAATGGTCAAGGACTGTATTGTGACAAAGGAAACAGCAGGTGAAAGTAGGCTTTCACTAGACCTAGCTGACACCACTCCTAGGCTTCCTAAACATGCATGTAATAGCTTAAAATGCATCCAAATAATGTCTTTACAAGAGCTCGGTACTTACTGGTTGTTGGGATTTCTATGAAGAAGACTTAGTGAGTAAAGAGCAGCAGAGTGCAGCCCCAAGCAGATCAACGAGACAGTACAGCAGTGCTAGAATCTACGTATGACATGGAAGATGCTACCAAATTTGTACTCTTATGGTGTGCCTAAATGCATTGCAAATCAAGGCTTTTAGAATTGGGAGTACTTGCCAAGAAATGTCAACCCACGTTGCTTATGTTGAGCACTTGGCAAGGCCTTTAAGATTTTGAAAAACGTTTATTCAGAGTTTAGCAGTGGGATAATTATCTTCTTTGGTTTCAGAAATTCTCAAAGAAAAGCTGCTTATATGTATCAAGGTCTTTCCTGAGCTGGAGTGCCATCATAAATAGGACATTCGTAGATCACTGGACAGCAACTCCTTGATCACTCCAATATGTATACTGAGGCTAGACTAAGCAGCTAGAAAATGTGATAGCATAATTAATGACAGCATGCACAGTAGTAGGCAGTCCTAGAAAACTAATGGCAAATGAACTACCTGATATTCTTTCTCAAGTTCTGCAAGCGATTCAGTTAAAGTCTGAACTTTCTCCTTCAAGCCAGAAGCATCCTCGTCTGATTTCAAAACTGCTGCGCTCTTTTCCTCAATAGAAGCTTCCAAGTCAGCAATATTCCTGCCAAGCTTTATTGCCAAGGACACCACAAACTTTAGGGTTTACCACAAATATTTGTAGACCTGCCATGACCTACGGTCCAACGTTTTTAAAATACTAGCATCGTTTTGAAACTCACTTTTACTATAGCCGATTTCTCTGCCTTTAAGGTGTCTTTCTGATTAGAATATGTCGATGTCTCTTTGACCAGTGCATTCGAAAGTTCATCCACTCTGTCGGACAAATCCTTCATGTCACTGCCCATTCTCTTTTCCTTTTCTAAAGCCAACTCTGAAATATTTTTTTCCTTCTCTGCAATTTCATTGTCGAGCTGCCTGACAGTGTCATGAACTTCTGTGATCTTGGATCTCAACTGATCTACGTCATTCAGAGCTGCATTTTTTACTTTTTCTGCTTCAGAAAAGTCGTAGGCAATACAGAATCTTTTGAGCCTATCAAGCTCTGCGTTTCCGTTGGCCCACTGCATGTACTGTGCTCGTTCTCTCCTAAGCTTTTCAAGGGCGGGAAGGATCTCTTGACTGAGCACGTTATCAATTTCATCCACCTTTGTTTGTTTTTTCTGAAGAGTTTTAAGCGCCGCATCTTTCTTCATTTCATACATTCTTGTTCCTGCTGCCTCTTCTAACATTGAAAGTATCTCTGGTGGTTTCATATTCAAAACCTTGGTTATTCGCCCTTGCATGATGAGGAAGTGTGGGTTATTCACATTTAACTGCACGGAGTGAAAAAGATTCTGGACTCGAATCGGTTGTGCGAGATGGCCGTTAATCAGATATTTGTTTCTGCCCCCCACCACAATCTGAAATGTACAGCCATATTTTGTGTTAGCGAATCACTCGAGCAGCAACTCCAAGGCGTGTATTTCCGATCTTTTACGTCAGGCCAATTAAAAGCACAAAATCTCGACTTAGACAATCGTTGGTGTAGGGGAAAACAGTAGCGAACAAGCCTAAGGGGCCAAATCCAATACTGACTATCATATTATCGGCGAAGCAGACGTTTTTGGTCAGACTATAGAGAGTCCAATAAAAGAGATGTGAAGATTTTTTTCTCAAACTTATATTGACCTTCATGACAATTATGGACTTTGTGAAGGAGGAGTGGCAACACTATGGACTAGCCGCTGAAGCTGCAAGGCTAGAGAGAAGGACGTGAGATTGTGCGACATGGGCATTACGAAGTAGAGTTAGCGAAATCGGACTACGGGGAAACTGGAAGAGTTCACAGGCGCAGTTCTGGTAAGCTTTCATGGAATTCGTGCACCAAAAATGTTTGATACGCTGCAAAACGGTTCAAGTCCACCGGAGTCCAAACGAACCTGGCGAGTGACCGTAATTTCGCTGCACTCCTCGTAGCCAATAGGACTACGGCTGCGATCCGAATTGTCGAAGATGATGGACACAGTGGCTTTGGTGATACCAGCTTGACCCTGCTTGTATACCAATTCCTGGAGGCTACTGGCGCGGACCTGCTGCAGGTTGGTGATGCCGAGCACGAAGCAAATGGAGTCGAGGATGTTGGATTTGCCGGAGCCATTGAGGCCGGTGATGGCGTTGAAGAAAGGGTCGAAGCCGGGGACGACGGTGCGGGAGGCGTAAGATTTGAAGCCTTCGAGGGAGATTTCTTTGATGTGCATGGCAGAGGGGTGAGGCTATGGCGGAGCTGAAGGTTTTGGCTATGGCGGGTTGAAGCGTTTTGAAGCTTTTGCCTATGGCGGATTGCAGACTGTGGGAAAGAGAAAATGGCTGTTGGGGAAGAAGAAAATAAGCGGGAAGACAACACTTTTTTCAAATTTCAAAAATAACAAGGTGAATGATATTCAATCATTCATAACGATGGCAATGCCAGGTTCAGACTAAGCCGGCTGACATGCTCCACAATCCAAAATGCAGGGGCGCCATCACCCGTGGACCAATCTCAATTGCGGGCCCGGACATATGAAGAAGGTGGGGCGAAGGTCGCCCATCTTGTGGGTAGGGAAAAAAAAGGCGCGAACCCACTTTGAGGGGCCCAAACCTGGGAGCTTTTCCAGCCAATCAACATTGCTTGCAATAAAAGCTACTTACTTTTTATAAATATTGTCTGCCGGGTGGTGTGACTACCACACCGGTGGACATGTCTTGCATTCTCTTGAGAGCACCCGTGTCTGTCGGCCTAGTCGAAACCCGGCCTAAGGCCCTCTAAAAGGAAAGAGAAGTTACGTTAGCCCAATAACATGGAATACCGCAATCTAACCCTAAAGTTCCCACTAACTACAATTACCACTATAATTACACTTAATAGCAACCTAAACAAGTCAAAATGACTTTTCTCAAAGCGAAACCATCATCTACACAAAACCACATCCATTCCATAGGGCCCTTGTAGGGCCAAAAAGTAAACAAAAAGAAATCCACTAAATGGTGTGAAGGAAGAGGAGATAAAGGGGAGAGAGAGAGAGAGAGAAGCGAGGGTGTGGGAGAAAAGGTGGAGATAGTGTGTAAGAAGACTTGAGGAGATAAAGAAGGGAAGAGAGAGAGAGAGAGAGAGAGAGAGAGGTGAGAGAGAGAGAAAGTCAACCACGTTAAACTCTGCATTCAAGTCCAATGAAGAAGAGCCAATAGGAAAAATGCACTTCCAAAAATTCAAGAAATGCCTAATTTTTGCTTTGCCAAAATCTCATCGTTGCTAAGGCTACCCTGAGGGCAGACCAAAAATGATAAACACATTCACATGGAAACTGGAATTACTCCTAGGTTAAGCGCGTGCCGGAAGTTATCCCCAATCAGGTTCACATGCCTGCCTAACTTATGCTGGACCCTGCCACATTTATGGGCACATGCTCATGGAGAACTGTCTGTGAGTTTGAGGGGCTCACTATGGTAGCTTTTCACTGGTTGTCTAATCCTTGCCCCCAGCCCTTACGTAGTTGTGCGGTCCGATTACAAGGGTCAAGCAAGGCTTGGCCTTCCAATTGCTACATCAGCTGCTGCAGGCTATTAGAACAGCTTGCAAAAGCTCTCATGTGCCCATGGTGAGAGTAAGGCCAGTTTTAGTTTCAAACGCCTCCAGACGAGTGCTGTGAGTATCCCCGTCTAGGCAGGCATTCTTTCACACCTAGGCTAATGTTTATTGTATTTCAAGCCACTTGGCCCACCAGAATCGAATGATGAGGCGATGTCCACGTAGCAAGCGGCGCCTTACCCTCGCACAAGTTTTTCCTGTCACTTTTATGGCAATGTAATGAGGGAGCAAGACGGCCCTACAAGACACACTCATCCAGACACATCTAAAACCCATTTAAGAGGGTTGCCTTGGTGCATAGAAATGGCAAGAGCAATGGGACGTTTGGATTCGCAGCGGCGCCAGTTGCTGCATCAAGGCTAGGTATTAACTGTCAATACTCCTCTTTTCCTAGCACAATGCCTTGGAGAGTAAAGTAGTGGAGGTATGGTGGAATTGACCTAGTAATTTGGGACCCATCGAACTCCTCCTTTGTGATCGAATTTCCCTAAATTACGCATGCCTACACACATGCCATATGGCAAATAATAACCCACAACACTCAATGATGCCAAACACGATACTTTCTAGGCATCTTCCACATTTCCATTCAACTTTTGCAAGCTCTAGATAATTGGCACCTAAGAGCGAGTGCATGGCATCTTAGGTGCCACTACCCACCCACCCACCATCCTCCCCAAGTCTCCTCCTCTTCCATTTCTATGCACCTCCCTCCTTATGGCAGTGCCCTATGGTAGCACTTTACTATAGCCCGCAATGACTGACCCTCTGACCCCACGAATAATGCACCAAATCTTGCAAATGCCTTTGAGCGTGTTTCGAGATTGAGATTTGTAACATCACCAATGGATACCAAAGTAGCAGCATTGGCAAGGTGAGGCTCTTGCCTCATCTACATTGGGATCATGCCCGTCACTTGTCTCTATGTGTTTGTTTCAATTTCAGTGTTGAAAATTCTACTTTCTACATAAAGTTTTCCGAATCCTTTTAGTGGATTGTGATGTGCAAGGGCTGTAGAATGCGAGCAATGCAAATGGACAGTCAATTTGGTGCACTAGAGAGCAACAAGAACAATACAAATTGCAAATTTTGGGAATATAGATGAGAAGTTTAATTACAATGACCGACTAATCTTTTGGGTCCTATGCTTCTTGACCAAGCTATGTTCTTTCTCTCACATTCCACATTTTGCACAATTAGAAAATGTGGTTCTTTATTGCAAATTGAAGACCATTGTGATCTAAAGGCCAACAATGCAAAAGTTTGAATTGATGCTTTCCTTTATCATGATTGTTGTCGAGGTTATGAGGACACCCCTACCAATTGAGCCTTGTCCATGTGGCCTGCAAGATGCTTTGCCATATGGCAAAAACTAGTCCTAGGGAAGCATGGGTGAGTTGTTGATTGGGACTACCATAATCTTGGCTGTGTGTTTTGAAATGTCATACTTATGTTTAAAACTTTGGGTTTTGTTAGTTTGAGTGCTAGAATAAGAACTCTTGAAAAGCATGTGTACAACATGCATTTCAAGAGGCAATATTTAAACCGCTACGTACATATGTATCCTTTATTCCTTTCCCTTTATAAAACATTTAATTTTTTGAATTTAAAAACATATTCTATTTTTGCATACTTATTGGATTAAAAATCCCTTAACTTGAATCACATCATATGATTACAAACTTTTAGTTGCAACCCCCTAGCCAAAAATCTACATATGGATTTCATTTTTTTTAAAATTTGAGTAGACCCAATCTAACAAGCTTTTATTAAATGTGGCATGTTATGTTTCGTTTACAATGTGCAATGGCTCATTTAGACCCCTTTATTTGGACCCATTTCACAAAGCTTCCATTTTATTAAGGTAAATTTAAAAGAATATGTTACATCCTCTATGACAAGAAAGTAGATACTATAATGACTCACCCACTCCAAAGAGGAGTTATTGTTGTTGTATAATCAAAATCATGAATTTCTACACATACACAAGGCACCACTTGAAAACTTGAAGAAAGATTCAAAGGCACAAGGAAACTATTATAACCAACTAGGTATAGTCTCCCCCCCCCCCCCCCCCCACCCTTGATGAGTGGCTCATGCTTCCTCATCTAGAGTAATTGAGATAATTAAAGCATAGGAAGCCAAAATTATCCCTTTCTCTACCATATTAAGGGATGATTTTGGCATAGCCTCTTTGGGATTGATTTAATCTGAAAATGATTTATTTCCTCATACAAAAATATTTCCCAAGGTATTCAATATCAAGTCATACAAAAATTGGCTTACGGCCAATGCCAATAACATGTGTTGTATGGCACCTCAATCCATAACCTCATAGTAGCTCAAACCCCTACCACGTTCTATTAGTCCTATGGTATACTTTGCCATAGTTTTCATGACTATGATATAAAATAATACTTTGCCATAGTTAACGTGACTATATTTAACGTGACTATAATATAAAATAATACCCTTAGCAAGCAAAGTAGGAAATATAATTTCCATAACAATTATCATCCAATCCACTATTGTTGAGTCACCTCTTCATTTGTCATTTCCATCCTTATCATCATCCTATTGCACATCCTTTCTTGCTCAAAACCAATTCACAAGGTTGGTTTTGAATTTATAGGCTTGATTGCAACAAAAGATGAAGCTTGATTTTTAAGTCATGGCCACAAGTACTTATATAAATGAAGATGCCATTGAAGTTCCCGCTACTATTCTCCTTGAGCTAGTGAGAGCTTAGTTGTCCCATGCCGGTATGCATAATCATACTCCTCCTACATACATTTTTGGCTGGTCTTCAATTCATGTCCACACAACAACATGCTTCAATAAAAAGGATGAAATTAGATTGAAGACAACTTAGAAAGGATTTTGATTAAAGACATAATACCCCTTCAAAGGGTATGGAAGGAAAGATCTTACAAAAATTTATGAAACCATGTCACCGCTCTAGAACCAAAGTGGGATTCCCTTGACCTTTGTAGTGCCACTTTTACTCAGTCACATTCTTTTGCAGCCTCAATTGCATTGTTACTGTGCTTGTTGAACTTTGGGTTCTTCTGTAATTCTTTATTGATATCATCAATATTGTTGCAATTGGGTGGATTCGGTCAACCCTCTTTGGTTACCTCCTTGATTCTCTCTCAACAATGTGTAAATGTATATATCATTTAGTAAACATCCCCCTATGATTGAAGGATTATGGCTTGGATGCATTGAGAACTCCTTGTTGAGTTGCTTGATGACCCATTCCTTCTTTATGTCATCCTAATTTCAAAATTCCATCATTATGTTCTTAAATTTGATTGTGATGAGGGACACATGCTTCAAGACCACCTTTCCATTGGAATCCTACAATATGCCCCCACTAGTTTTAACATAGAAATGTAGGGTCAATCACTTTGCACTAGACTTCCTCGTCATTGTGCTCACAAGCCCTTGTCTCACTTGTTCTCACATTTTGCTACAAGGATGCATCACAAGCCTATGATGTGACTTATAGCATCTCTCTCTCTCTCGCTCTCTCTCTCTCTCTCTCTCTCTCTCTCTCTCTCTCTGCATGGAAGGGCTTGCTTTCCTTCTCTTCACCATCTTTGTTAAAGCTATGTTCTTGCCTTCTATGGCTTCAAGAAAATCTTGAATCATTGGTTAACTACATGCTCACCTAATAGTAGCTTATTTGTTGCAAACAAAGGCAATGTTAGAGATAAGGGGTGTGTGAGACTTAACTTTAGTCTCTGTGCTTTAGAAAAATTAAAAGGGGATGGGGGGGATGGGTTGCAAGGGAGAGGAGGATGAAGGGGATTGGAAATTTAGAAGGGGGGTATGGGGGAGAAGGGACTTTAGAGGGTATGGGGAATCTGCAATATTCTTCCTTGTGTCCCAACTTCTTGCAATGGTGACACTTTGGTTCAGTCTGCAGTCACTTTGATAGTGACTCATCCTTTCGCAATGGTAGGAACAGTGCTTGCTCTTCATTATAGCTGTTGCGTGTAGATGTCGATGTCGATGTCAATGTCGATGCCTTCAACTCTCTTTCTTTTTCAAGAAGAGAGGATACACATTCTTCAAACTTTGGATTTGGCAAATTCTTCAAAGTGGTTGTCAGTGCGCTATACACTACAGGCATGCTTTTAAGGAGAATTGCAAGTGCATCTTTCTTCCCTACTTTTGCATTTATGCCTTCTAGTTGGGTCATAATGCTTTTGATTTTGTTGACAAATTGTGCCATTGATTCATTGAAGCCCATGTGCATACCATAGAATTCAATCTTAAGATGGATTTCTTGGTTTTTGGCTTTTGCACCAAACACTATGTTTAACTCATCCCATGCATCTTTGGCATGATCCTTGGAGTCTATATAATGTGGTGTCGGTTGCTTGACCAATGACGAAACCCAAGGTGGTGACCACACCTTGGCTAACCAAGGTTAACTAAACTAACCAGGGTTATATCCTACAGATAGTACCAACTGCGGATGAGATTCTCGTGTGGACAAGAAGAAATGCAGATACGCTGTGTTCTATTGTCTGCAGTGTTAGTGATTCTGTCATGGCGTTAATTCAACATGTCACCACAGTGGAGGCGGCATGGACGGTCTTGAAAAATCAGTACGAGACCACGAATCATACGCGGATTCAGAATCTGGAGACTCAACTCACGAACGAAAAATTGTTTGAGTCTGAAGCGGCAGAGAAGTTCATCACCAGGGTGAAGAATCTGCACGATCAGATGACTGCGATTGGCATCACCATCACCAGCGAGAATCTAGCACGAAGGTGCATACGGATTCTCCCACCAAAGTACGATGGTCTTGTTACGGCACTGAATACGCAGAATAGAAATCCGCCCCTCAACTTTGAGGATTTCAGTGTGATGCTTCTAGAGGAGGAGATGCGGTTAAAGACGAGGACTGGAGAAGATTCGGCTTTCTGGACCGGATCAAAGAAAGGTGAGGGTAAGGACTCTGGTAGCCCATCTTCTTCTGATGATAAAAAGAGAAAGAAGAAGATCAAGTGCTTCTATTGCAACAAGGCAGGGCACAAGTAGAATGAGTGCCAAAAGAAGATTGCAGATGAGAAGAACGGAGTAAAGAAAGAGTCCAGCAATAGCACGTAGGCAGTACCAATAGAACTATTCATCGCATTTGAGGAGATTTGCACAGAGGCACTTCATGTACCTACGGATGAACCTTGGATCATTGACAGTGGTGCATCGCGCCACATGACCAGTCGGAAGGATTGGTATACCTCTCTATAGCCAGTAGGGAATGACATCCTGGTAGTAGTCGGCAATGATGCAAAATGTCCAGCAAAAGGAAAAGGTATGATTGCTTGCTCTCAAGTCTGATGGAGTTGTAAAACAGTTGTCCGATGTTCTTTACGTGCCAGATATCAAGAGGAACTTGTTGTCCGTTTCTGTGATAACGGATCGGGACCTCAAAGTTCAATTCGATAAGAATGGTGCACAGATTCTGGATCTTTAAGGGAAGGTCATTGGTAAAGGTACACGACGCAACAACATTTACGAACTCTTAGCTTTCAGTGCTCAAGCGGATGCTCAAGCGGATGTGAAGAACACTAAGCTGTGGCATGAGAGGTTTGGTCATCTAAACCTTAGTTCTTTGAAGGAGATGCATAAAAGTGGAATGATTGCAGACCTACCAAAAATTTCAGATCTGCCTGATGTATGTGAAGCTTGCATGATGGGCAAGTAGCATCGGCATCCCTTTCCTAAAGAGGCCAACAGGGCAAAGGCTCCTTTAGAGCTCGTTCACATGGACCTCTGCGGAAAGATGGAGACAGAAGCTTTGGGTGGTTCCTACTACTTCATGATGCTGATCGACGACTACAGTAGAAGGATATGGATATACTTCATGAAGACTAAAGACGAGGCTTTTAGTAGGTTCAAGGAATGGCATGTAATGGTCGAGAAAGAAACGGGGAGGAAGGTGAAGAAGTTGAGATCAAACAGAGGTGGAGAGTTCACATCAACTAAATTCGAAAGTTACTACAAAAGTCACGGAATCAAGAGGCAGAAACCCCCGCCACATACATCATAGCAAAATGGAGAAGTAGAATGCAAGATGCGCATCATCTACGAAATGAACCGGAGTATGATGAAAGGGAAAGATTTGCCAAACGCTTTCTGGGCTGAAGCATGTAACACTGCAGTTTACACCCTGAATTGTAGCTACATGAAGGCTATGAACGGGATGACTCCACTGCAAGCCTTTTCTGGTAAGAAACCTTCAGCTGCACATTTCAGAGTTTTTTGGATGTGACTGTTTTGTGCATGTCCCTGATGCTACCAGGACCAAATGGGAACCAAAGAGCCGGAAGTGTATTTTCTTGGGCTATAGTGAAGAGGCGAAGGGTTACCATCTCTATAACCTTGTTACCAAGAAGGTAATTGTAAGTCACAATGTGGACTTCTCAGAACAGTTGCATCAATTGGAGGAGGATGCTTCCTTCCCAGACAACCACGACCAGGATATCCATCCAGTACCGCCACCAATAGCAAACCGAACTCCCCCAACGGTGCTTGAGAGGATTCAAGACAAAGAAGATGAAGAAGAGCCTGCAGAACCACAACGGCAATGGCAACGGCATTCTCGAAGTGGGTAAAGCAGCTTTTGATGGTAGAGAACCTCCAGCCATTGAGGAGGAACCATCCGAGCACCGCCAGTCCAAGAGATTAGAGGAGCAAAGAAGGGCGTAGGAACACTTGGTCAACTATGCTTTGATGACAGAAGTGATCCGTGCTAATGAACCCAAGTGTCTTGAAGAGGCACAGAGCGATGATAGGTGGATGGAGGCTATGCAGTCGGAGTATGGCTCCATAATGAAGAACAACACTTGGGACCTTATGGATCGACCACCAAAATGCAAGGTAATTGGAACCAAGTGGGTGTACAAGACCAAGTACAAGTCCAACGGCACGTTGGATAAGTACAAGGCTCGACTCATGGCAAAAGGATTTGCACAGGTACATGGTTTTGATTATTAAGATACTTTTGCTCCCATAGCTCGACTAACCACAATTCGCAGTGTTTTGGCTTTAGCTGCCCAGGGAAGTTGGCCTATGTTTCAGATGGATGTGAAATCTGCCTTTCTGAATGGAGATCTCAAGGAGGAGGTATACGTGGAACAACCACCAGGTTTTGAGATCCCTGGTTCAGAAGGTAAAGTCTGCAAACTGAAGAAGGCACTTTACGGGCTGAAACAGGCCCCACGAGCGTGGTACCAGCAAATTGATGCCTACTTTCTGCAAAACGGGTTCAGGAGGAGCCCATCTGATGCAAATTTGTATATCTTTAGAGAAGGAGGCATGTGTATGATCGTGGTCCTTTATGTGGACGACCTTGTCATAACAGGGAACCATGAAGAGAAGATCTCGCAGACGAAGCATTTGCTAGGAAGAGAGTTTGAAATGATAGACCTCGGACTGATGCATTTCTGTTTGGGGATTGAAGTTTGGTAGGAGCCGAAACAAATCTTCATTTCACAGCTGAAGTATGCTAGAGAGATACTGAAGGCATTTGGCATGGCTGAGTGTAAGACAGTTGGTACCCCTATGGAGGTTGATGCGAAGCTCTCAAACAAGGATTCATTACCACTGGTGGACGAAGCGAAGTATAGAAGGCTTGTGGACAGCTTGATTTACCCGTGCAACACACGGCCGAACATCAGTTTTGCGACTGGTGTACTAAGCAGGTTTTCTAATAAGCCCCGGGAGAACCATTGGAGGGTAGGGATGCGGGTGCTGAAATACATCAAAGGCACACTTGATTATGGCATCACCTATACCAAGGGCAACGTCTTGACCGGATTCTATGACTCGGATTGGGTAGGAGACATGGATAGTAGGAGATCAGTGACAGGGTACTGTTTCTCACTTGGATCTAGAGTTGTGTCATGGGTCAGCAAGAAGCGACCACGGTTGCTCTTTCTTCTACTGAGGCCGAGTACAAATCTGCATGCTTTGCTTCTTGCGAGGCAGTGTGGTTGAGGAGGATTTTGGGGGACATGGGTGTAGTGCAGAACAAGCCTACGCAGTTATCATGTGACAATCAGAGTTGCATGGCGATTGCAAAGAACCCGATGTTCCACGCTCGCACAAAACACATTGAGATTCAATATCACTTTGTACGCGAGCTCATCATGGATGGAGAGGTCGACTTGGTGTACTGTCCGACTACAGAGAATGCTGCGGACATCTTCATGAAGGCTCTTGGAAGAGACTTGCTGGAGAGGCATCTTCATCGACTTGGCATTGGGCCGAAAAAGTAAGTTCACTTGCAGGTGGACATTGAGGGGGGGTTAGATATCAATGCTCCACTCTCGTGTAACTATGCGGGAACCAACTAACTCTACTTGTAAGCCCCCCATATGAGGAGAAGGCATTTGAGTAGCTTGGTTATCCGGTAGGTCTTGGTTTGGACACCAGATGGGGGCCATGTGTGGCCTAATGGCTGGACAGCTTCAGATAGAGTTGGCACACCACCAACTAGGCTACATGCAAGTGTGGGAAGGCATCCCTTGACTGACTGCACTGAGGGTAGATGGAGCATTTCTTGGGGCAGCCCACTCTCGGGTTGCGGGGCCCGTTTGGAGCCTCAGATGATCCCGGATGGCTCTGGGCCGAACGGTGACTGTAGATCAGTTGCTCTATTTTGAGCACCGGTTCTATCATATGGTCGGTGGCCTATTTCAGGACCGACCCCGAGTTGACCGTTTTGGGCGGACTGGGTCGGTCACCCAATTGAGCCTAACTGACTACGACTGGTGGCTATATAAGAGCAAGCCCGTGAAGCCCATTTTATCACTGGCTACAGCAACCCTGATTCCTTAGCATCCAGCCTCTGTCTTCTATTGTTTCTAGCATGCCATCAAAGCTTCTTTCATAGGAGCGCACGGTTAGGAGGCAACGCCATCTATTGTATCAGTTCTACATTAATCAAAATTTTTGATTGTCCATACTATCTTGTTTTCTCTCTTGCATACGAGATCCTATTATTTGTTGAGACAGACATTGTATTATTTTCTTACAAATCAATCGGCTCAAGCATTGGCCAAGAATCTAGTATATCACTCTAGGACAAAGCACATTCATGTCAGAGAGCACTTCATCAGAGAAAGAGTGTTACTTGGTGACATCACCCTGTAGCCTTGTGATAGCAAGAGAATGTTGCAGACATCTTTACCAAACCACTCGGTAAAGAGCTTTTCGAGAAACACCAACAAGCTCTTGGTTTGATGCAGAGGAAGGACATTCCCATTAAAGGGGTGTGATGGAATGTAATGCTCAATCCTTATTCAATTCCCCAGAATCACCATCTTGAGGGAAGGCCTACTTCATGATGTTGATCTTGAGGGAAGGTGTTGAGAGACCATGCTTAACATCATGTGATCATATGTGAATAGCACTAGGGTTTGTATATATTCTACATTTTCAACTAAATCTAGTGTACAATTAGTCATTTGTGGTGTGCTCTCTAGCTGTGCTCTCTCTCCTCATCTCCACTCTTCTCCTCTGATCTCTTCATAACATAGCTGGGTACTACACACTTTTGAAATTGGAAGATATTTTGGCTCTTTGGTAAAAGTGATAACAAGCCAAGGTAATCAGGCATTACTTGTCTTCCCATTTGAGACTATGATGTTCTAACACTTAGTTTCTTTTGGATGGTGGCAGGTAAGTTCACCCTGACCTCTAATCTCAAACTTCTAGAAGGATTCATCAATTTAACTCCTTGTTTACAATTTAGTTATGATGGACTAGTATTTTATCCATGTGAAGTTTTACTTAAAGATGTTGCCTGGTTGAGTACCATTGCAGTCGAATCTATGGTTTGAATAAGCTACTTGTATTTCATTCGTCCAAGTTGTTGAGAGACCCTGCTCAACATCATGTGATCATATGCGAATAGCACTAACACTTATAGAGTGCTATAAAGGAAAGGATTAGATGCCCTAAGCCTAACCCTAAATGGGTTTGTATATATTCTATGTTTTCAGCTAAATCTAGTGTACAGTTAGTCATTTGTGGTGTGCTCTCTAGCTGTGCCCTCTCTCCTCATCTCCACTCTTCTCCTCTCATCTCTTCATATTTTGTCATGGTATTAGAGCATGGTTCTGCCTTCCACTGAGGCGTTGCGACCTTTGAGAGTGAGATAGAGATTGAGAGATTGAGAGTTCTTGAGTGTTCTCCGTGAGAGTCCACTTCCATGAGAGATCTTCATCCATTCTTTGAGAGAGAAAATTCCCATCAATTCAGAGAGAAAATTTCCATCTATCCATTTCTTGAGTGATTTCTATTGAACGTTCATTCATATTTGAGAGCATTCTTTGAGAGATTTTGACCATTGCATGTGAAATTCATAGAGAGATTTAGCTATTCGGAGAGCGAGATACTTTGTTTTGAGAGAGAGAGAGAGAGAGAGAGAGAGAGAGAGAGAGAGAGAGAGAGAACTCTCCTTCTTGCAGAGAATTTTGAGGTAAAGACCACTAGCTACAGCCTTCATGGTGGCTTCTAAGATCATTGCCTTTGGCTATTGCTCCCTCAACTTGCTCCAAATGAGCTCCAGAAGTCGCACCAACGAGTCAAGCGACCGACAACTACGGCTCCAACCATGGACTCCCATAGCCTAGTTGGCTCCTCACTTGCAGCAAGCCCCGCAACTTCTAACAAATGACAAGCAGCAGCAAACGACTGCTGCTTCTACCTTCTATGGCCAGTCTACCTCTTTGGGCATAGCAGCGTGATGCTCTAGCTTCTCCAATGCTCGCCTGACCCCAGCAGTAGCCTCCTCCAATGCATAGCTCCGCTACAACTGCACCTCTCTACACTGTGCCATAGCCTCTCCAATGGTAGCTACCTATTATGCGATGGGAATGCCACTTTGCATGTAAGTAAATTCCACCTAGTTACAACAACAACTCAAACGGTCCCTTCCATCAAGTAATAGCAACCACGACACAAATCCCAATAGCGCCCCACCACTTGGAGCTAAGTTGATACCACCCCAAACTACAGAGCTTTGACTCCAAGCAAGGCAATCGACATGACTCCTACAAGCTTTGACCTAGGGCTCACCTCCACGATCTCAATCGCCGCTGCAGCCAACAGCTCCAAGCCATCAACCCATCTCACGGCAACTCCTATGTCTCAACCTACATGCTCCAAGGCTTCATGTCTTCAATGCTCACACAATAGTAGACTGCAGGCGACTCCAACAACAAAGGCGCCTAAATGGCGAGAGCATTCACGGCCTCCTACGCCAATGAGATAGAAATTTGCAGTCGAATAGAATCTTCTTAGTTTTCGTCAGAATCTAGAAGATTCCGCTGTGGACATCTCCAATAGACACGTGGCTTCCCCATGGCTTGGTCATCAAAGTGCCATGTGGTACCTTATTGTGCCACATCAGCAACAACCATCGTCTGACATGTCAGCAAGGCCAATCCTTCTGCCACGTGTACAAGCTTATCTACCATGTCAGCAATCCACCTCATTTACCACGATGGCATGCTACATCATCACACCACATCAGCATCCACGTCAACCTCATTGCCACATCATCAACTGACCCTGGTCAACCTAACCTTGGGTTAGTGAACTAGACCTTGGGTTAGTTAACATGACCATGGTTAGGTCATCAGTCAGTGCCACCTCAGCTGTCCAATCAGCACGGACCTCTTGCACGCACAGTTACCCCTCCATAGGCACAGTCTTCCCATAGCATGTGCACACAGCTGCCACATCACCACTGTGCTTCAGAGCCACACCTCTTCACAAGCACAGTTTACATGTGATCCTAACTGGCACATCACTGAGCACATTTTCACCCTTTTTTTGCCCCTCCACATAGATCAAGACATATCTTTTGATCCAAGAGGAATTTGAGGGTGCTACAAAAAAGTGAAACGATTGTTTTTTCGAGCTCTACGTGATCGTCACATCACGTACATATTTTGGCACAAGTATCACTCACTTTTGAGCCTCTTGACAAATCCACTTCCAACACGTACATCAGCCTCTACATCGACACATCTGACCCAACACATAAAAAGAACTAAAGAAAAGAAATTATTTGATGTTCTTTCATGGATCAATGGTTGGCATAGATCTAGATCAGAGTAGACTAGATTGCCATAGAGAAGATGCCTTGAATTTCTCCAAGTTGCCAATCTAAGCCATGCCTGAAATTCCCGACTAGTTCCTACTCGGAGTCCAATCCCTACGCTCACATACGATTTCACATCATCACATTACCTAAAACCTGATGGTCATCAGTTCTGTGAGCAAACTTCAGAGTGTTCAGATGTATTGTCGATTGATCACTGGACAGATTGCACATGATTTGATTTCACACACACATGCCATCATTGTAAAGCCTATTTGGCTATTTCACAACATTGTGCGCTTTAATTCAGCCTTGTAAAGCCTCTTGGCTATTCCTGGCATCATTTGCCACAAGCCTTGTAATTCAGATCGGATTATATATTCTAGTTCTACCTTCACCGACACTTCAAATTTCACTTGCCACAGCCAGTGTTTTGCAATTGGTTCAGACAGTGATTTTCACGACACTTTGAGTACATTTCTTGCACCATGTCTACGACTAGTAACCTCAATCTGGAGGCATTTGCTAAGCTAGACAACTCCAATCATGGCACATGGAAATACTGAATGGAGACCATTCTTGTACTTCAAGATAAATGGGAGTATGTCGATGGATCTACACCTAGACCATTGGATGGTCTAGCCAACACAGCTCTACTCCACCTATTGTCACAACACCAGCAACAGGATCTATAGCTACATAAGTAGTTTTTGCACCTATAGCAGATCCTGGCATTGCCCGAGCACAGGTAGAATGGGATAAGAAAGACAAGTATGCATATCATCTGATCAGGTAGAATGTGCAAGATGTTGTGCTAGGACGACTCAACACCGTCAAGACATCTAAAGAAGCATGGGATATGTTTATAGCTCTCTATGAGTCCAAGAATACTTCCAGGATTCTCACACTGAAAAACCAAATCAACCATAGTTTCCGCAATAGTAGTGGAACTGGTCGTGCTTATGTACTCATAATCAAAGACTACAACAATCAACTCGCTATAGTAGGAGAGACCATGAATCCAGTAGAAATGGTTCAAGTCATCCTAAATGGACTAGGAGAGGGATACAAGAATCTAGTCTAGAGTATTACCATTTAATGGCAAATTCTGGTACTCGAAGAACTTAAGTCAGCCTAACTTGGTGAAGAACTCAGGACTCAAGCCATTCATGCACGCAAAGGTCATTCTAATGATTAGGCATTCATAGCTTGAGACAGAAGCAAAGGCAGAGGTAGAGGTAGATCATTCTAGCAAAGTGGTCATCATCAGCAACAAAGTCATCAGCAACATCAGAATCACCATCAGCATCATCCTCAGCAACATCAGAATCAACAAAGAGAGAATCATTCGAATTGAGGAAGATTCCAAGGACAAGGGAATGCATCCACCAATGTGTCAAACATTCAGTGCAACTACTGTCATAAGTTTGGACACTATGAAAGAGATTATCTCACAAGAAGCAGTACGACCAAGGTGGTCACTCCAGTAGCAATTGAGGGAATTTCCGCGGAAGAGGAAATCATCATGGTGGACATTTTAGTCACAGTCATTTTGCAAATGAACACGGGAATACGTTTCTTGCAAATGAGGAAATGCAAAAAATTGATACAGTGTATCACTGATTTCAATACAAAAGAGGATTTCAGTTATCAAGTCGACCAAGCAGATCAGGATCCTCGGTACATCGACAATGGTGCATCATCTCATATGACAAATCATCATCAAGAATGGTTCATAGAGATGAAACCATTAAAAGGTTAAAAGAATGTCATCTACACAATAGATAATACACTGAATCTAGTTCAAGGGACATGCATTATCCCTATGAACAATTTCACTTGTACGAAAGGATTGGTGAAATATGTACTCTATGTTCTGAAGCTTAGTAAGAACCTCTTGTTAGTAGGTCAAATGATAGAACACAACTACCAAGTCATCTTTGATGAAGATGAATGCACTATCAGAGACAAATCCAAAAGATTTCAGCTGGTAGGAAAAGGTGTCAAGGAAGGACGCTTGTACAGAATGCTAGTTACAGTATCAAATTTGCATGCCATGTCAGCTCAACTGCAATAGATGCCACTAAAATGGCACAAGAGATATGGTCATGTCAATTTCAAGAGCTTGCTAGATCTTAAGAATCAGAATATGGCAATTGGGATTCCTAAGCTATAGTTTCTTGGAAAATTTTGCAAAGCATGCTGCTTCAGCAAACCAAAGCGAACCAACTTTGGTAGAAGCACCTCTCGAGCACGAGGTATTCTTGATTTGATACATACAGATGTATGGGGTTATGCTCAGACCTACAGCATCAATGGTTCACTTTACTACTTGACTTTCATCAACAACTACAACAGATATTGTTGGGTCTACTTTTTAAAAGAGAAATCTGAAGTATTTTCCAGATTTCAAGAATTCAAAGTCATGGTAAAAAACCAAACAGGCAGAAAGATCAAAGTTATGAGATCATACAGAGGAGGTGAATACATGTCTTCAGCATTCATGAACTTTTGCAGAAGTCACAGCATACGAAGAAAATTCACTTGTGTAGATACTCCTTAGCAGAATTTACAAGAGCTGAAAGGAAGAATGGTACTTTAGCAGATAGTGCGAGAACAATGCTTAGTGAGAAGTACCTTTTGAATTAGTATTGGGCAGAAGCAATAGCCAGTGCAAAATATTTGCTTAATTGGCTTCCTATTGAACCGATTCAAGGTATGACACCTTATGAAGCATTCACTAGACACAAGCCACACATTGGGCATCTCCGCATATTTGCTTGCATAGCATATGCCCACATACATGATGATCATCAGGTAGGAAATTGGATGCGAAGTCATGGAAATGCATCATGGTTGGCTACAGTGAAAAAAGCAAAGCATACAAGTTGTATGATCCCATCAACCGCAAGGTCATTATCTCCAGAGATGTAATCTTTGATGAGGAATCAGAATGGAAAACCTAAAAAACACAAGAGATGGATTCACCGATTTCACAGTCATCTACAGAAATCATTGATGAAGAAGAGCATGAATTGCCAAAAACACCCCGAGAAGAACCACAACAACTAAGATGCTCTATTAGGGAAAGCAAACCACCAGCCAGATTGACATATGCTTAGAAAGGCAAAGCAATTTAGGTTGAAACCACCAACTATGCTCTTATGACTACCATCATGGCTACAGAAGAGCTAGTGTACTTCGAAGATGCAGTAGACAAGCCAGAATGGAAAATTGTTATGAATGAACAAATGGATGCTTTGTATAAGAATAATACTTGGGAATTATGTGACCTTCCACCAAGAAAGAAGGCCATAGCAAACAAATGGGTATACAAAGTGAAGTACAATCCAGATGGAAGTCAAAGATACAAAGCCAAACTAGTTGCAAAAGGATTTGCACAGCAATATGGTCAAGATTATGATGAGACTTATGCTCCAGTAGCAAAAATGGATTCCATACAGTTCTTGATATCACTAGCAACACTCAACAGATGGAATGTGTATTAGCTTGATGTCAAGAATGCATTTCTCAATAGTTATCTAGCCCCGAGGAAGTCTACATGCAACAACTAGCTAGGTTATGTTGAACCAGGAAAGAAGAATAAGGTTTGCCATCTTAAGAAGAGTCTCTACGGCTTAAAGCAAGCACCCAAAAGTTGGTACAACAAAATTGACAAGTATTTTGCTGATCTAGGATACATGAAATCCAATGCAGATCATACTCTCTACTATAAAGTTCAACGGGAAGATATCACTATTGCACTTTTGTACGCAGATGATTTAATGAAGGAACACAAATGGAGACAAAAAGTGAACACCAGTGAATGGATGTGCTCACACAAGAAAGCTCCAACAGATGTTCAATAGATAAGAATACAAAGTACTTGGCATATATAGTGACCAAGTAGAACATAAAAATAAACCAAGTACTAGACTAGCCTACAAGGTCATATCTTTGTATATGTCTACAAATCCCCCCTCAAAGATATGACTGAAGTACTTTGTAAACGTCTCAGAAGTACCTAGGCACTTAAAGTACCATGGTTGCACAAATTCATCCATCAGGATATAGCAACCTATGGGGTAACACATGAATAACAATGTCATTTTATAACCCCCCCTGACATTGTTGTTATATCTCGTATCCCCAAGCCGTGTTGGTGACGAGCAAAAAGTGGAGCTGACAGGCTTTTAGTGAAGATATCCGCCACATTATCCTCAGTAGGACAATAGATAAGATCAATGAAGCCATCCTGTATACAATCCCAAACATAATGATAATGATTCTCAATATGTTTCATGCGGGCATGAAAGACATGATTTTTCCCAATGGCAATGCAACTCACATTGTCACACAAAATGGAGGTGGCCTCACCATGTTGTGCGTGATGCAAATCAAACATAAGCTTCCTTAACCACATTGCTTCTGTAGTGGCTGAGTTTGCTGCTCTATACTCTACTTCACTAGAGGAAAGAGAAACACGGTCTTGCTTTTTACTGAGCCAAGAAATGCAAGCTGAACCCAATGAAAAACAATAACCAGTGGTGGATTTTCTATCATCCATATTCCTTGACCAATCTGAGTCTGTGAAACCACTCAGAGAAATGTCACAATTTACAGCATAGTGCAATCCATGAGTAAGAGTGCCCTATAGATATCTGAGAACCCTCTTGGCTTCTTGCCAGTGTGTGACTATAGGACAATGCATAAACTGACTTAGCAACCCAGTGGCATGTGCAATATCAGCCCTGGTAGAACACAGATAGATAAGACTACACACCAACTGTCTGTAAAGTGTGCCATCAAACTTCTCTGCTGTGTCATGCTTTGAAAGCTTGAGTCCTTTGGTCAATGGAGTGGCCACAGGTTTGCAATTTTCCATCTTAAATTTCTGCAAGAGACTCTTTGCATACTTTGTTTGGGACATACATATCCCTTCCTGGGTTTGCCAAAACTCAATACCAAGACAATAGTGCAAGAGACCCAAATCTGTCATATCAAATGTCTGACACAATGCTGTTTTGATGGCTGCAATTTGCTGATTACTACTGCCTGTGAGTAGTATATCATCCACATAAAGAACTAAAATCAGCAAATCTGATTTTTCTTGTAGAACATAGAGGTTGGACTGTGTATGTGTGTTCACAAAGCCCTGGGACAACAAATACTGATGTATCTTGTGATACCAAGCACGGGGTGCTTGTTTTAGCCCATACAATGCCTTGCGTAGCCTGCAAACCTTGTGTTCTTGTCCCGTAACTTCAAATCCTTGGGGTTGCTGCACATAAACTTCCTCTTGTAAATCACCGTTCAAGAAGGCAGTCTTGACATCCATCTGAAAGATGGGCCAGCCATAACTTGCAGCAAGAGAGATGACAGACCGAATGGTAGTCATCTTGGCTATCGGAGCAAATGTTTCCTCATAATCCACTCCCTCCTCTTGGGCATACCCCTTGGCAATTAGCCAGGCCTTGTGTTTTTCAATAGTGCCATCTGCGTGGTACTTAACTTTATAGATCCATTTGGTACCAACCACATTCTTCCCAATGGGCTTATCAACCAAATCCCATGTGGCATTCCTTTCAATGGAACTAATTTTAGATTTCATAGCTTCCTGCCATGCGGGATGTTTCATGGCATCCTCAAATCTTTGAGGTTCAGTTTCAGCTGCCATAACTGAAGCCATCAAAGCATAATTCACCTATGATGATGCATTCCTTGTGGCTGTCCTAGTCCTCCCTAAAGTTGGCTGAACATTAGCCTCTCTGAGGGTCAACCGTGCCCATTTTGGGACTGAATTTGTAGCACCACCACTGGCTGGACCACTGTTGGTATGGCAAGGTAAAGGATTCCAAACATGTGGCTGTCTTGCCCCACTAGCTGGCTGCCTTTCTGGAACATTTGAGGGAAATCCCCCCTCAACATATGGCACCAAATGAGGAGGATAAAGACTCCATCTCATTACTATCAAACTGAACAATATTAAGAGGCACATCATCATATGGTGGCAAATCAACATTGACCGGTTGCATGGTTTCATTTTCAGCAAAGACAACATCTCTACTGATAATAATCCTCCGAGTAATAGGATCATACAAACGAAAACCTTTACTCTCAATACTATACCCCACAAATATGCATTTGACACTCTTGTCATCAAGTTTAGTTCTATGTTGAGCAGGAATTAGAGCATAAGCAACTGACCCAAAAATTCTGAAGTGATTTACCTTGGGCTTGTACCCATAGTATGCCTCAAATGGTGTCCTGTTAACCAAAGCTTTTGTTGGGCATCTGTTCAAGATGTATGTGGCTGTAGTAATGGCTTCTCCCCAAAATCCTTTTGAGATTTTCTTGAATTTCAGCATGCATCTGGTCATTTCTACAAGAGTCCTATTCTTCCTTTCAGCAATAGGATTGTGCTGGGGTGTGTATGGCACAGTTAAATGATGTTTGATGCCATGTTCTTGCAAATAGCTTGCAAATACCTCTGAAGTATACTCTCCCCCTCTATCTGTGTTGAGTGTTTGTATCTTGGAATTGGTCTGATTCTCAGCCATAGCCTTGAATATCTTGAACCAATAAAACACTTCGGATTTGTTCTTCATGAGGAAGAGCCATGTAAATCTGGAGTAGTCATCAATGAAGGTAACAAAGTACCTTGCCCCTCTATGAGTAGTAACATTCATGGGGCCACAAACATCATTGTGCACTATTTGCAATGCTCTTATTGCTTTCACATCACCTTTCCCATCCTTTTTGAAAGGTAAGCGGTGCAATTTGCCAAGGGCACACCCTTCACATACTTCATTAACTGGTTGCTGTAATTTTGGCATTCCAATAACCATGTTGTTGTTAAACAAATAGGTCAAAGCCCTGTGATGGATATGGCCAAACCTAGCATGCCATAAATCACCCTGAGATACACATGATACAGCCATAGCATGCTGATTATAAGGCTGAGCATCAAGCTTGTACAGCCCTTTTTCATAAGTGCCTGTAGCCACAATAGCATAACCCTTTTTAGGATCCTTAATCTTGCATTGGCTGCCTTGAAACTCTACCAACATATGTTGATCATGAGCAATGGAGGAAACTGAAATCATATTCTTCTTCAAATCTGGAACATACCAAACATCACGGATGTATTGTTTCTTTCCTGAACCATCCAAGAGAATAGGAACACGTCCCACTCCCATGATATCCTGAGTGGCATCATTGGCACAAACAACATGTCTGCCATGGACCGGTATAATGTCCTCAAACCAATCTCTGTGATGAGTCATATGCTTAGAAGCACCACTATCCAAGTACCAAGGATCAGTGGTGGCCAAAGATGCATCAATACCCTCTGACACTGGCTCAATAAGAGCATGAGCATGTGTAGCATGTGACATACTGGGCTCCCCACCTGTGTCAATGATCTCATGATCCACAACACCAAAGGCAAAGTCCTTGTCATCCTGGGCATAATGTGCATGAGAAGAGGCATTTGAATTTTCAATAGGTGCCATAAAATTACTGTTTGTAGTCCCCCTCTTCTTCTCATTAGCAATCCTCTTCTGACACTCGGCAATGTAATGACCAGGCTTTTTGCAATAGTTACATTTACCCTTTTTCTTAGAGGTGGGACTTGCCTGAGAACTTGCATTGGCCTCACTTTTGGGCTGAAATCCATTGCTGTTTTTTTTGTGAAAGTATCCTCCTTTTGACTAAAATTTTCCCTTTCCCTGCATAGCAAGAGCTTGCTCACCTTGACGAGATGAATGAGCAAAATTAGAGGTTCTTTCCTCTTCTTGCAGGAGCAGCCCTACCAACTCATCAAATGAGACAGGTGCAGCTCTAAGCATGATAGCCAAAGAGGTAACAAAAGTGCCAAATGATGGAGCCAGGCTATTGAGAGTGATAGTGACCAATTTTCTGTCTTCTATCTCCTCATGGGAGATTGCAAGATTGCAACCACTCCCATGGAACAAAGTTTGAAAATTACAAAAGATTCAAAAAAGCCTACAATCAATGATAGATACTACAGGCAGCTCATCCAATCTCTTATATATCCGACTATCACACGGCCAGATATTTGTTATGCAGTAAGCTCACTAGCATAGTTTATGGCAAATCCAAAACAGTCTCACTGGAATGCAACCAAAAGAGTCTTGAGATACATCAAATTTGAAAGGGCTTTGAGATCATGCGTTCTAATGAATGAAAAGAACTCAGGTTTCTAGAAACATGAGAGTATTGCTTGGGATGCAGGAGAAGGAGTCGGGAGTTATGCTATTGAGTGACTTGGACTGGAGTGTAGCATCCTAGGAATACTTTTGAAAACTCAAGAAGAGGATTAGCCACAAAATTAATGTAAATTGTAGGTAAAACAAGTTTAATGAAATAAGTCAAGAGGCCAAAAAAACCTTGATAACTAAAGTGAACTATGTGCAACCGTCCAAAGTTGCAGGGGAAAGGACATGTGTGTGGAAGACAAGACAAAAAACCCCTTTAGCATAGTGAAGAGACAAAAGTGAGAGGATAAAGGAAAGAGAGAGAATTTTATAGAGTTTAGGAAGAGTTTGAGTAAGTAGGTAAAACAGCTACTAAATTGTATTAAAAGTATATAAGAGTTTTGATAAGAAATGACAATAATGTGTTTGAAAAAAATTGCAAAACATTTGAGCTTGTAGAAGTCTAGACAAGCTTCTCTTTTATTGAAGAGGAGAGTCTGAACACCTGTCACCATCCAACAAGCAAACATGATAAGAACTAGCTTAACATTAGTTGGGAAGACAAGTGCCATAGACACCCCTCCCTTGTTATCACAGTCACAATAAAATAGAAGCTTTGCCATACACTTAACTTGCTTGATGTAAAACTTGTAGTGTGAAAAAATGGGTTCATCTTGGAGGGTGAACTAAAATATATATAAGTAATAGACAAGTGGGAGTTTCTAAAAAGAGGGAAAAGGGAAGAGCAAGAAATAAGGAAAAAGTTAGGGAAAAAGAAAAGTTCTTGGGTGGAAAATCCCAAAAAAATTGAATGAAATAAGGTAGTAAATAGGAAAAGATGGGTAGGGAATGTGCACAGGAAAGGGTTAACTAAAAAATTAGAGGTAATAACAATATGCGAAAGGGTAATTAATGTAAGTAGGGGAGGGGGAGGGAAGAAGAAAAGAAAGGAAGAAAGAAAAGAAGCCAAGATTGGGGGGTTGCTTGTAGGGGATACTGTAAAGAAGGAGAAATAAAGGGATCTAAGAAGAGGTAGAAATTAGGTTTTTATCAATGAGAATAAGTTGAAATTTAGACAAGGTACATAAATTAATAAAACAAAAGGGAAAATTTTAATAAAGTAAGTTAGAAACAAAGTGAAATATTGAATTGGAGGAAAGTAAAAAATAACCCAAGTGGGAGCTTAGAAAAAGCTAGAGCAATCAAAAAGTGGCAATAAAAAGGTATATATATAGAAAAAAAATTTGAGGGGGGTAAAAAAGATAAGAGGGAAGGGGAGGGGATTAAAAGAATTAAGGGAAACACTTATTTCATTCATTTTGGACTTGTCAATGTACAAATTCATCTTTATAGATACTTTTCGACTAGAAAAAACCCACTATTCAAAACAAAGATGAAAACATAAAAACAAGCAATTTTAAAGAGTTTTTTGAAGGAAATTAAATCAAAACTATAAAATTTAACATGACACAATTTAATACATAAAAAACACTTGCTCTCATTAATAGTTACATCAAAAGACTTAAAATTTTCTTAATTATTTACTCAATTTATTATAATTTAAATTAATAAAAATAATTTAAATGCATGAATAAATTCATTAATGTATGTATGGCCCATGCATGACATTAATTTACTATGTATGTATGTATGTATGGCCCATGTATGACATTAATACACCATAAGAGTCCTCTAAAATCTTTAAGATATCATAACGGTATCAATAAACACCTTTTGAGAGTTTAAAAACTCTAAAATCTCGTAGATATGATGTCACACACGACACTGCACATGCATGCATGGAACGTACATGGCCTTTGTTCATCGATGGAAGGCCCTTGATACATATGGTGGGACTGGTGCAATGCACTTGTCCACATGGCATAGGCATGCTTGCAAGGCTTTTAGTTGATCCGTGTTTGTGTGGGATTCATACTGCGACAGTTGACTGAGGGGAGGGAGGGGGAAAGAGAGAAAGGGAGGGAGGTAAGAAAGAGAGGAAAAGGAAGGGGAAAGCGAAGGGAGGGGAGAAAGAAAGGGAAGGAAGGGAAGGAGAAGGGGTAGGGAAGAGGGGAGAGAGAGAGAGAGAGAGAGAGAGAGAGAGAGAGAGAGAGAGAGAGAGAGAAAGAGAGAGGGGTAGGGAAGAGGAGAGAGAGAGAGAGAGAGAGAGAGAGAGAGAGAGTTTTGACAGGAAGGGAAGGGTAGCGTGAAGAACGGGGAAAGGGGAAAGGAGGGGAGGGAGGAAGGGGAGGGGAATGGGGATGGGGAGGGGAGGGAAGGGAGAGGGGTGAGGAAGAGAAGGGGAGGGGAAGGGGGATGGGGAGGGGAGGGGAAGGGTGAAGGGAAGGGGAAGGGGGAAGGGAGGGATGCAAGGGATAAGGGAAGGGGAGGGGAGAGGTGAGGAAGGGAAGGAGTGGGGAGGGGGACTCCCTAATGCATGCTCTGGCGGCTGCAGCTGCCAAGCCTGTGATGCATGCTCTTAGAAGGGGAGGGGAGGGGTGAGGAAAGGAAGGAGAGAGGAGGGGCCTAATAATACATGCTCTAGCGGTTGCGGCCGCTAAGCCCTTACAAATAAATAAATAAATAAATAAATAAAATTGGGTTTTTTTTTGCAAGGCTTGGTGGCTGTGGCCGCCCAGTTTGCGTTTTGGATTAAAAGGGGGAGGGGTGAAGGGAAGAGAGATGGAAGGGAGAAGAGAGAGGGAGAGAGGAAATAGGAAGAAGAGAGAGAGGGGAGGGAGAAGAGAGTGGGAGAGGGGAGCAAAAGGGATGAAAGTGAGAAGAGAGAGGGAGAGGGGAGAGAAAGAAGAGGGAAGAGAGGAAGGAGAGGGGACGGGAGGGGAGAGGCACGAGAGGGGACAGGAGGGGAGAGAAAGAAGAGGGAAGAGAGGAAGGAGAGGGGACCAGGAGGGGAGAAGGGAGAGGGACAGGAAGGAGAAAGCGAAGGGAGGGGAATGTGAGAGGCTATATATAAGCCATAGAACCCTAAAGTTTTGAATTTCCCTCTCTTTTTCCTCTCTCCCTCTCCCTCTCCCTCCCTAGAATTCAAATGTCTCACTCTCTCTCCTCTCCATTCTCTCCCTTCCCTCTGCTAGAATTCAAACTTCTTGCTCCTTTCTCTCTCCACGTTTGAATTCAAAATTTTAAGGGTTTCATGCCTTATACATCGGCATTCCCTCCCTCTGTTCCTCCCCTCTCACATTCCCCTTCCCTCTTCCTCCCCCCTCTCCCTCTCCCCTCCCCTCTCTCTCTCTCTCTTCTTCCCTCTTCTCCCCTCTTCTCCCCTCTTCCCTCTTCTTCCTCGCCCCCTCTCCCTCTCTCATCTCCCTCTCTTCCCTTCCACTCCCCTCTCCTCTCTTTTCTCCCTCCCCTCTCCCTCTTCTTTCTCTCCCTCTTCCTCTCTTCTCTTGCCCTCCCTGCTCCCTCTCGCTTCTCCCTCCCCTCTCTCTTCCCTCACCCCTCCCCCTTCCAATCCAAAACACAAATTGGGCGGCCGCGGCCACTAAGCCCCTGCAAAAAAAAATAAAAAATAAAAATAAGAATAAAAATAAGTAAATAAATAAATATTATTTTGCAGGGGCTTGGCGGCCGTGGCCTCGCCAAAGCATGTTTTTGTGAGCCCCCTCCCCTCTCCTTCCCTTCCTCACCCCTCCCCTCCTCTTCCACTTTCCCTCCTCTCCAATTAGGCACTCAGCGGCCGCGGCCACCAGAGCATGCATTAGGGAGGTCCCCTCCCCACTCTTTCCCTTCCTCACCCCCCCCCTGCCTCCCCTTCCTTCCTCCCCTCCCCTCCCCCTCCCTTTGCCCCCTCCCCTCCCCTTCCCCCTTCCCTCCCCTCCCCTCCCCATCCCGCTTCCCCCCCCCCCTCCCCTTCCTCACCCCTATCCCTTTCCCTCCCCTCCCCCTCCCCATTCCCACTTCCTCACCCCTATCCCTTTCCCTCCCCTCCCCTCCCCATTCCCCTCCCCTCCCCTCCCCTTCCTCCCTCCCCCTCCTCTCCCCTTCCTCCTTCCTCACCCCTCTCCCTTTCCCTCCCCTCCCCCTCCCCATTCCCCTTCCCTCCCCTCCCCTTCCTCCCTCCCTCCCTCCCCCTCCTCTCCCCTTCCCCCTTCTTTACCCTGCCCTTCCCTTCCCCTTCAACCTCCCTCCCTCCCTTCCCTCCCTTCCCTTCCCCCTCCCTTCCCCTACTCCCCCCCCCCTCTGTCTCTGTTCATCTCTTCGTCTGTTTGTTTGTCTCTCTCTCTCTCTCCTCTTCCCTTCCCTTTCTCCTTCCCTTCCCTTCCCTTCCCCCTCTCCTTACCTTCCCCCTTCCTCTCTTTCTTACCTCCCTCCCTTTCTCTTTCCCCCTCCCTCGCCTCCATCAATAGTCGTTGCAGCATGAATCCCACACCGACATGGATCAACTAAAAGCCCTACGGGCATGCCCATGCCACATGGACAAGTGCAGTGCACTAGTCCCACCATATGTATCCATGGCTTTCCATCAATAAACCAAGGACATGTACATTCCATGCATGCATGTGTAGCATCATGTGTGACTCCATATCTACCAGATTTTAGAGCTTTTAAACTCTCAAAAGGTGTTTGTTAATACCGTTATGATATCTTGAAGATTTTAGAGGACTCTTATGGTAAATTAATGTCATGCATGGGCCATACATACATATATACATGCATGCATACATACATACATACATACATACATACATGCATGCATACATACATGCATGCATACATATAATTTTTTAATACATTTGAAACTATTATTTTTTATTAAATTATTAATTTGAATTGTTATTAAGTGCAACATTATAGAGAGATATTCTGAAATATATTGTGGAAATGACAGTGCCAAAAAGTAAACTTTTGATTCTCGAACAACATTTTCATAAAGTAAACTTTCCATTTGGGAAGGAGCTTTAGGATTAGTCCAAATGTAGACATATGAGTCCAAAATTAATGAAATAAGGGTTGGGGGGAAGTGTGGTTAAAGAACAAATGAAGAAAAGGGAAGGGACGGTGGTTTTGATTTTTTTAAATAAGAGGGTGCAGTAATAAGTGAAAGGGATGAGAAAGAGGAGGCTGAGAAACCACAAAAAAATTGAAAAGCCTATGAATCCATGTGGGGGGTGGATGAGTAGAGTGTTTGCGTAGGAGCCGGGACCTTATAAGAGCTTGAAGTTGAAGTCGAA
>NC_141625.1:40599451-40639451 GCF_047967505.1 Dipteris shenzhenensis
TAGATATCAAAAAGCCGCAAACCCGGAAATTTGGTGTTATTATTTTAAAAATGCAAGACATTTTTGGCGATCAAGTATGGGTCAAATCCATTTTCCTCAAAAAGACCAACTAGTTGCTGCTGTAAATCAATATAAGCCCATGTCACATGCCAAGCATACACGGTAGCACCTATGTGATACAGACCTTGAAGGTGCAAGAATGGAATGGAAAGACATAATGAAAATGCTAGAGCAAAGCAAAGATAACCAAAGTACTCACATGATGGAAAGCTTGATGTAGATGTTGACTCCTCTGATTTGACACAAGGAAGTACAACACTCTTATAGAGTGCACACACAAACTAAAGTACCTAGTGTATATGGGATAATTCCCAATATGACACGTGGCACTCTCACACAAATACTAGTTCCTAGTACACACTAGAACACTCAACTTGACTTCATGTTCTAACACCCCCCCATGAAGGAAAGGTGAGTGATAGCATGAGTCCATAAAAAAATGCAGTTCCTTGATATTCCCAACAAATCCCCCCTCAAGGAAATGCCTCATACTGCAAGGATAAATCATAGGCTCATGGTCTCTCATGCCAGGGTCTCTGGTCAAGGATAAATCCACGGCTCTAGTCTCTCATGCAAGTTGGACATCCTTGGGTAGGTACATAATATGGGATATACCAGGATAAACACACAAAACATAATAGATACCTCTAAGAGGTCAAACAGATTAAGACAAGATACCTTTGCATACTCATAGTGGTTGCAACAGGTTTACAAAATCCTTTTTGGAAACATGATCAGGCAAGGAACCCTAGAAACAAAATCTTTAAAATCTACCATATATGCTTTTTCATCACTTGTGTCCTCCACCATATTTGCTGAATTTTTCTTTGAGAAACAGTTACTTTCAGAGTGGCCATTCTTGCCACAAATCCCACATGGCTTGATGCGAAAGCAATCTTTCTCATCATGATTGTTTTTGCCACAATGTTTACAAGCTTTAAAATTCATCCTTTTGAACTTGGTTGCCAAAGCTAGTTCTCCCTCATCCTTCTGTTTCTCTGTCTTCCTTTCCTCTTCCTGCAATGCACTTATGATTCCTTCAAATGAAGGATTAGGACCATATTTCAGTGTGGTTACCAGGTTGTTGTATTCTTTTGGCATGCTTTTGAGAAGCACTGCCATAGAATCATCTTCTGTCACCGGTGAATCAACCGAAGCCAACTGGTTCATGAGACTTCTCATTTTGTTGATGTGAGCATCAAGAGGTGCTCCCGATGTCAGCTCTAACTCAAAGAACTCAATCTTGAGTGACAGCTTAGAATGCTTGCTACTTGCACCAAATAAGTGGTCAAGCACAGCCCAAGCTTCAGCAGGATCTTCAAGATTGGCAATGTGATGCAGATAATTGTCTCCAAGACCCAATGCAATGATTGCAAATGCTTGCTCGAGACATTGAGGTTCCTTTTCCCTCTCTTTTGATGAAGAAGTTCCCTTGACCAGATTCCACAGATTGTACTTCATCAAGTGGAACTTGATCTTCATTTGCCAGGTGTGGAATCCTTGGCCATTGAACTTTTCAATGGCAACGTGAGTATTCATGGGAAGATGCAGGGAGAATGGGGTGCACATTTACTCAGAATTCAGCAACAGTTGGTGTGCTGAATTGGAAAACAAATGACGGGGCAGAACTTCAGCAACAAATGATGGCGATGAAGAATGAAGTAACCGCTAGACAGTTGCTGAAGGATGGGACAGAACTTGGTGCAGATTTTGAGCAGTATCAGGGACAAATAGGAGCGACATGATGTAGAGGCGGGCAGCAGCAGGGTAGTGGCAGCCTGATGTAGAGGCGGGCAGCAGCAAGAGAATGGCGAGGTAAGTGAGAAGAGGTGGCGAGCAGCAGCAAGAGAATGGCGAGGTAAGTGAGAAGAGGTGGCGGGCAACAAACACGAGGGGAGCGGCCAGATTTGGAGGAGAAGATGGCAAATGAAGAGGGAAATCGTGGGCAGCTACATGTTGATGAAGACCACAGGGAAGCTCCAGCTCCACATGAAGGGGTACGGGAAGGGAAGCCTTCCAAGGAGAGAGAGAGAGAGAAGCTTCTCTTTCGGGCCTCTCTCAACTCAATTCCTTGGAAGGCAAGGAGGAAGGGGAGCTAGCTCTGATACCACATGAAGGTGCAAGAATGGAATGGAAAGACATAATGAAAATGCTAGAGCAAAGCAAAGATAACCAAAGTACTCACATGATGGAAAGCTTGATGTAGATGTTGACTCCTCTGATTTGACACAAGGAAGTACAACACTCTTATAGAGTGCACACACAAACTAAAGTACCTAGTGTATATGGGATAATTCCCATATGACACGTGGCACTCTCACACAAATACTAGTTCCTAGTACACACTAGAACACTCAACTTGACTTCATGGTTCTAACAGACCTTGTACACAATATTTTTGAGTCTATTGCTAGCTGCATGAATAAATGACACATTAATACAAGGGAGTTTATCTTTTTTTTTAAAAGGTATGAGTTTCAAACACTCAATAAAAGGTCTTAAGAGTGTTATGGAAGTGTTTGGATAAGAGGTGGAATAAGTCTCATAAGTGGGCTTGATAGTGATAATATCTAGAGGGTAATACATAGTGGATCAGGTTGATCAAAGGGTTTATTGTGAGAGAAACAATCCAAAATAAACTTGTTATTAACAAAAATTAAATCATCCATAAAACGTGCCAAAATATAAAAGGCCCTAAGTTTCTCCATGTCATACTGCAATTCAAACCATGCAAGATATAGGTTACACCAAAGTGGCAAACATGAGTATCCCATAGGAATACCTTTAGTTTGAACATACACATCTCCACCAAGTTTAGTGAAATAATTGTCTAGGATAAAAAGGTTGTCTAGGGATAAAAAGGTTGAGATTAATAAAATCTTTAAAGTTGACTGTACACTCTTTATATTTCTTTGTCAGTACAAACTATTTCCTGGTTTTTCTGAAGCCAAGATAGCCAGCCTTGCTTAGGATATTGATAAATTTTTGGAGAGAGTCAATGAGGCTATAACTAAATACTAAGAATATTCTTTCTGGTAAATTAATCAAAAAGTCATTTTGGTTATGGATAACCCAATATGAATTAGTACAAGTGTAAATAGAGGCCCAAAAATCCTTATGAAGCCTTTTAGTATATTCCTGAACTCCAAAGTCAAGAGCAATCAACATTTTAGGGATAAGCCATAAACCATCCTGGAGGGCTCGTAGGGTTACCTACATTGCTCCAACAAGCTAAGTGCTACCCAGTGGAGACTACCCATTGTCCAAGTGGGATAATCACCATAGTAGGTGCCATGGCCAATAGATAGGTTTTCCTAGACGTGTAGTTATGTGATCTTGTGTGAGATCCCTTCACAAGTACAAGAGAGTGTAAAAACGAGCATGTTAATAAGCCCAATTTGAAGCCTTTGTTTCAACCATATTGGAAACCGTGCAAATGGTAATATGCAACATGCCGCATGACTACTATAGTGTAGTTTCTTGGTAAACCTATATATTTCAGACTACAGTGGAACAATATAATGGGACTCCTGTGATTTTCCAGCATCGACTAGAAAAGAAGCCCATGTTGCCCATTCTTCACATAAAAGCAAGTATATGTACACATGCAAGAGCATGACTTTGGACCCTGACCCGCGACTCTGTTTCTATCTTCTTCACTCTATTTGTGGGCAGGCAAGTTATAAGCTGTACAAATGGGTCCTTACTCCCATGAACCGAGTTCATGCATGAACTTGGTGATAGATTTAGGGGTTTCTGTTTTGTCCCTAGCGGATGTGGCAAGCCCCTACATTGCCAGAGTCTTTTTCAGTGTTGAATACACCAAAATAAGTGCTTATAAACATATGTTAAAAATATTCCTCTTTTGTGCATAAGCATGTGTGTGTCATGGTGGTTAGGGCTCACAAATGTGCATATGTAGGTCGGGTTCAATCCCCCAATGTCCTTTGGTTCACTCAGCTTTTTTGACTGTTGGTGGGGTGTGTCCTAAGTCCTAGCCTCTTGAATGCTTTGGATATTACAAAGCGAAAACCCCTAGATCTATCCCCAACCCATGCATTCCATCTTAACATGTTACTCAATTTCAATAGGGGGGCTCGTTGTTTCCAACTCCAAGATAACATAATTAAATCAACAGTTTGAGACAGGCTCACCATTGATGGTTTTTCAACAAAGTTTCCAAGGTCTAACCGACGCTTATTCCTTATCGCTACTACAAAGGCTTCACTATTGCTGTCGTAGCAGGGAGCGGTTCATGATCACCCAAAGGCCTCATATCAACAAGTAGAATTTTGAGAGTGAGCACACTCTCAGTGCATAGAGGACACTAGAACAAAAAGAACTATGCCGTATGCGCTCTTTACAATGGGCTAGATGGTCTCAGTCCAGTAACTATGTAGTCCTAGGGGTAGAGAGTGAAGGGTATCCTTGTGCTTGGCATTGGTACTCAGCTATGGAGTTTCTCACAACTCCCCGAGCGAGCTCGAGTGGGTGAAGGGAAGTCGAGTAGAGCCCTTGTCAAAATTCACGAAAGCCTTGGCTCACGACTGTGTTGATGGGTGTTATAGTGAGGTACTCCTCTTGGAGCACACATACTTGGTGGGTGTCTTCCATGCTTGCTAGGTCACAGAGAAGGTATGGAGGGTGTTGCCTTGATCCGCGTCCTGCTCAAAGCGCTGTGCCATGCCATGAATGCCAGAGTCAAAACCAAGAGCTGTTGAGGGCTTGCTTGAGGTAGGAGTCTAGAATGAGGACTTTGGGAAGTAAATGGTATGCAATGCTCAAGAGTACTACTCTTTCCTTTGAAAACCTACCAAGATGGGGCTTTGTTATTAGCGTGCATACCACTCCAAAGCATCCCCCACCAGTACTAGGGCACCATAGTTGCCCATCATATTATGCACCATAATATTGACCAAATTATAATTAGCATTAGTCCAAGTGTCCATGCTTCCTTGCACTCCACATACAAAAGCATGTCCTAACCTTGCAACTCCTCCTTCCCTCTCCTCCAACCTTGCAACCCATCCTCTCCCTCTCCTCCTCTCTCCTCCTCCTCCTCCCTTCTCCTCCTCCCTCCTCTTGCCCCCTCCTCCTCCCTTCTTCTCTCTCTCCTTTCCCCCCATGCTCTACATCTTCTTCCTCTTCCCCTCCTCTTCCTCCTCCTCCTCCTCCTCCTCCTCCTCCTTCCTCCTCCTCCTCCCTCCTCCCCCTTGCTCTTACACCTTCTTCCTCTCCCACACCTATGTTCCCCCTAAACCCTTAGTCCCTCAACCCTTGACCTCCATGATCTACGAGGGAGACAAGTTCTCCGCCATGTATTCTACCCTGAACCTTAGATCCTCCTTCTAAACCCTGAACCTCTTCTAACCCTTAAACTCCTCCTAAACCCTTCAAAAGCCTTCATTACCCTAATCACAATGATGCATGTTCTTTCTACACATGCATGCACTACGTTTACGTACAACACTTAAGCCTATGTCTCTCACACTGAAATACAACTCGAGGTCCTAAGCTACACTTATACTACAAAGGACAACACTAATATATCTGTAGGTGACAAAAAGTCTCGGAACCCTGCATATTGAGAATACCCTGCCCTTCTTGCGGAAGCCGTGGGAAAGAGTTAACATTTGGTGCCGCTACTAGCATCTCAACTAGTGAGTAAGCATATGCAAGTATGTGTAAAAAACAAACTACCACAAACGTTAATGAACATAGCGCTCAAGGGCAAGGAGAGTAAACTTTTTTTCAAACTCTAGCCAAACATATCACCTCAAGCATTAACCTTGGGTTACTACCTCAAGAAATCTTAAAAAGAAGCCACTTGAAGAAAAAATCAAGATATGTGATGAACATCAATACATAGAGCTAGCAATTTTAAACATTTCACCTTTTTACAAAAGAGCGATCTGAGCCAACCATGAAAAGTTAAGGCTCGGGAAGAGTTTAGGGTTTAACCTTAACCCTAAAGCCATTCCTATAAAAACCCACTCCCACCCCTCATTCTTCTTCTTTCACATCTAGCTCCCATCCTCTTCTCCATTTCAAGCCCTACGCAAGACCCTCCTCCCTCTCCATCGACCACCACCCTACTCCCATCCTCATCAGTGAGTTATTTCGAGCCCTTCTTGTAGCAATAACCTAGCCATCCATTCGCCCTCAACAATCTTATTACATCGAGAAAGGCTTGGGAGAACATTGCAGGTTACCATCTCCTCCTCCCTTTGAATTTCTGTCAAAGTTTTCCGTCCGTTAAGTTTCCACCACGACCACCACCACCCCCTTCCCCCCCCGGTGCCTCCGTCCACCACCCCCATCTCCACCCCCCTCCTCCACCATCCCCCATCTCCACCCCCCATGCCCCCCCCCCCCCCCCCCCCCCTCTCCACCACCCCCCTCCACTCCCCCCTTCCCCTTTCCCCCGCCCTTTTCCCCCTCCACCCCCCCTCCCTCTCCACACCACCCCCCCCTCCTCCTCCACCCTGCCCTCTTCCACCCCCCCCCCTTGCCCCCACAAACACACACCACCCCACCCAGCCACCCCCTCCCCCCCCTCTTAAGGTATGCCTATGTATGATATGCTTGACAAGAGTATATGCCACCTCTATTAGGTTGCCATGTTATGCTTGCCCTAAAACTATAATATACACGTTTTCTCATACGATGCTGCACATGTAAGCCCCTTATAGGAGCACAAGAAGATAATATATCTGCTGAGCCCTGTCTTTGAAAATGCAAGCTGCCAACTGCCCACCCTCACTCAAATTGTTCACATTTCTTCCTGGGATTAGATAATGTGGCCCAGAGGCGCAACAAGTCCCCTTTGAACTTAGAAGTAACCCAACTGTGACTTTTAACGTACAAAATAATTTCAAACACAATAAATGCACATGGAAAGATATGAAACTGGTCCTATCCAAAATCCACCTTGAAATTTATATACTAGATACACGAGTCTAGTAAAAAATATGAACTATGCAGACCACAAGTGTGAACATATACTCTAGCAAACATTTAGATTTTGGATAAATCCCACAGTTTTAAAAAGGCCAATTTCTCACCTTCCATTAACTCTAGAATGGATTTGAAGCTTCACAAACTTGTAAGGATGACCATTAAATAAAGAGTTCAACTTACAGACATTCAAAGTGCATGAAGACTGGAAACTCCAGTTCTTGAGTGCATAACAACAACAAAGTTGTGACTATGGAGGCAAGATATCAAACTAATATGTAATCAAGAGACATACAACTAACATGATACCCAAATTGACAGTGTATAGTGTTTACAACAGAAGATTAGGTTAAAAATTGTAGATTCATATGGCACTCTACTGATGTTGCAGCGATACTCAATATCATTACTGTCAGAAAGCTCACAAGCTGAATCTGATGTCGCAGCGTTGTCTTCCCCATCTGTTCTTGATATTTATCACGTTGTCTGCTGGCAAAAGGGGTAACCGCATTTCTGGACTTGTGCCGAATGGTCCACTGAAAATGGCATAGGACAAGGTAAGCCCATATTCATCTGTGCCTCCAGAAGGGCTAAGCACATGACGAGATGTGGGTGGAGGAAGACAAGTAAATCGTGACTTGTTTTGGGGCACGTGACATGCACCGGCCCACTTGGGTAAAGTGGCTTCTGGCCAATATATTCAAACAAAATCCAAGCACCTGTCCTCAAGCCCAAAAACAACGCTCTAAATGTGAAATTGTGTGTGTAAGATCACGCAATGCTATCATATATCAATTGTAAGGCTTGCTTGGAAGGCATGAATGAAGTGCCAATTGAAAGGCCGTACATGAAGACCAAGTCCAATTGGCAAAACGAGCCCCCCCAATGTATAAATGCATAAAACTGCAATCAGTGCTAGTAGACCAAAATAAGATGTAACCACCATTAAACATCTACCTTTAACATGAAGGTGAAAAACCACATACACTTAACTGTGGTTCCTTGCTAACAAACACAGATCTCCAACATTCCCACAAAGTGCAAAAGCTTTCGTCCAAAGAGGGGGGAGACTCTGTAAAGCACCTTCATGGAATTACCAATTTTGATGCCACATTGATAGACATCAAATCATGGAAGTATGTTAAAAATTTCATGCCTATCAGCAATGGGCTGACGGTGCTTCTTGATTCGCCTCTTTGCCTGCTGGGTTCGGAACAGCGCTTTGTGCTTAAAAAGGCTAGCGCCTCCTTATCTTCTTTGATCGTGAAATTCCTCGCTGATGTTTCTCTGACCTTTTGCGCTTTGATCCTGAGAACTTTCTAACATCTTCGTTTCCTCCTTTTCCTGCCACAGTAGACGGCCTCTTTCCTTTGGCACTGGCATGACTGGTGTTGCCCTTACTAGAACTAACACGGTTTTCCTTGCTCACGACTCTGGGAGAAGTCCATTTCCCTTTCTGATTGTCTGCTTTTGAAGCTCTAGTACCTTCATAGGAGGCTGAGAGTTTTGCTCGCTTCTTTTGCCAACCATCTTGATCCGCTTCTTCATCTCTTAAGCGCTTAGCAGGTCTTTTAAACTGCTTCTGTTCCGTTTCAGTTGCCAAAACTCGAGATACTCTGAGAATCCTGTCCCTTAGCTTCAAACCTCGTCTTGACAAAAGAACACGACTAACACCAGCCTGCCAAATCATTCATGAGAATAAAATGAGTTCACATCACTTTACCAAGTTCGTGATTTGAGAAGGTGCAAAATCACATTGACATGTCAATGTTACCAATTACATACCTTTGTTTTAAAAAGCACAAATGCTATGCCTTTACAGAGACTTGTTTGGGGATCTCGAACAACTCTGATTGCTTCAATATCCAGATCTGGTGATTTTCCAGTGCCGAATATCTGATACAACTCTTCATCCTGACAATAAGAAACTAGCAGGTGAGCACTGACAGGTTACCTGTAGAAGCAGCAGTTTCACCTAATCGTGATGAGACTTTGACAATGGTTCTCAAAAGTGTGCAGCTTGTACCTTCACATCAAATGGAACATTACCAACAAAAATGGAACGAGCACGATCATATGATAGAGGAGACTTCCCCTTCAGTGCTCCACTAGGAGCATGAGCAACATCAACACGCACGTGGTTCCCATTGAACTGAAAGTCAATAAAGAGAAGTCAGCGCTTCAACAATTGAAACAAAGCCCACTTTATTATGTACCACAAGAACCTACAGTAAGAACTCAGTGCAGAATACCTCTTTCATATTATGAGCAAGAGCAGCATTTGCAGATGTCTCCTCCTCAAACACAATGTACGCATGCTGACTAGAGAAGCAACATCCCAAAGATAGATTAGCTCCCACAGTTTTCCCCAAAGATTAAACTTTATCATCCATCATCTGCTTATACAACTGCCCACAATTCTGTTCAGATAGATTATTACTGAAAATTGCTGCTAACAGACAAACAGAAATAGAAAAGCCAAGTTTTAGAAATTTTAAACATTGGAATATACAAATTGTCTTATGAACAGTTGCAAGGGCACAATTTGTAATAGTAAAACTTAAGACTGACTCTCTCCATATATTAAAACAATCACTTGCATTGTAGTTTATCAGCAAATATACACATGTCAAAAGGTGATAATCACATGTTGTGCAAAGCTCAAACTTTGAAGTGGTAGTGTTTGTTCACAATTAGATGAATATACCTAGATGAATCCAGGAACATTCCCAAACTCATCCTCTAAAAACACAACATGGTGCAGTTTCAATCTCATGATAGTCACTCATAAGGTTGAAAACCATAAACTCCATCACGCATAGCAGGGACTAGCTACTATGACATCCCCACTGACATCATTAGTGCCCAACAGTGGGGGTAGACCGTAGTATCAAAATATGCTCTCAAACATACAAATCCACACACACACATATACTTCAGCATTCATTTATACAAAGTCTTCGTACTGAGTTTCTGTCGGCACTCCGGAGGTGAAGGGCAGACTCAGCCATGATGAAGGCTAGCACTAAAGGAGAAGGCTAATAAAAAAGTATTCCAAAATCTCTTCATTCAAGCTGAAAGAATTATCGCAATACTACCACGCCGCAACATGGACACTCATAAGGTTGAAAACCATAAACTCCATCACGCATAGCAAGGACTAGCTACTATGACATCCCCACTAACGTCATCAACGCCCAACACTGGGAGTAGACCATAGTATAAAAATACTCACACATACAAATGCACACACCCACACAGACTTGAGCATCCATTTATACAAAGTCTTCGTACTGAGTTTTTGTCGGCACTCCGGAGGTGAAGGGCTGACTCAGCCATGATGAAGGCTAGCACTAAAGGAGAAGGCTAATAAAAAAGTAGTCCAAAATCTCTTCATTCAAGCTACAACTGCTTGTGAAGTCTAAACAATTTCATTTTAGTCTCTCCCAAACGAGCATCTAAATCTAGCTGATAGGGCAACGCACCATTTAAGATAGAAAGAATTATCGCAATACCAACAGGCCGCAACATGGACGAAAACTTCACAAGGTGAAATTTGCATGTCCACTAATACGGCAGAAGCATATACCTAGATGTCAAAAAATGTCAAAGATGTTGTGGGCCTATGAGAAATGAAGATGGTAGGAGATTATAATCACCAACGTCGTGTTTTGGGATAAAAACTCATTCATTCACTTACAGGATAAACTCTAGTCCCCTGACATAAAGGCAAGGTTAAAGTTCCACGACTATGGGACTGGTCCAACTCTAAAGTACTAGCCAATTTGCAATATATATCCAGATAAATCCAGGAACATGCCCAAACTCATCCTTTAAAATACAACACATTGTGCAGTTTCAATCTCATGCTAGTCATGAAACCATAAAACTCCATCACGTATAGCAGGGACTAGCTACTATGACATCCCCACTCATGTCATCGGTGCCGAACAGCGGGTGTAAACTGCTCTCACATATACAAATCCACACACCCACACACACTTGAGCATCCATTTATACAAAGGTCTTTGTACTGAGTTTCTGTCGGCACTCTGGAGGTGAAGGGCAGACTCAGCCGTGACAAAGGCTAGCACTAAAGGAGAAGGCTAATACAAAAGAAGTCCGGATTCTCCAGATTCTCTTCATTCAAGCCAGTTTGCAAACATATTGCATGCATGCGTGCTTGTGTGGGTAGGTTGGTGGGTGCCAGCGGGTGAGGGTGCAGGGGCTGGGGCGGTGAAGGGGGTACATGAGAGAGAGAGAGAGAGAGAGAGAGAGAGAGAGAGAGGCACAAACCTTTCAACTGCTTCGTTGATCTTGCCCTTGATTATAGCTCCCTTCCTAGGAATTTTAGTCTACATACAGCAAACTTGAGATTTGTATTACAAAGAGTCTGTAATGCCCAGAGCCAATGCAGAACCATAAAGATGAACAGCCCGGTTTGAACACAAAGATAAACAGTCTGGTTTGAACACATGCTTAAATATTAGACAAATTGACAACTGCAGTGTTCAACTTAGGTCATCCCAAGGTAAGCATCACTGAATGGAAGAATTTCACTTTAGGCCTGAATAGCAAAGGATACCCTATGAGAGCGGTGCTCTGCACTTTTTGTGCAGCAGGAATTAACAAACCCTGCAACAAACGGAAACCAACTAGGCAGAGTGGAAGTGGAAACTTACGTCTAAAAGGGGTACAGATCGTAATCGAAGAGACTCCACGGGTCCGTATTGAGAGAATTCCTTGATTATCGCCTTTTTCTTGACCTTTATAGGCAGATTTCCAACAAAAAGTGTTCTCTTTAGCTTCCCTTCATCATCAAATTTTCTCTTACTCGGGGCCTCTCCTTTATCTTCACTTGTGCGTTCACCCTTGTCTTCACTCTTCTTCCTCTTTCTAGTAAGAAGGTTTTGAGCCTCTGTTTTCCACTCTGTGGGCTTCTCTCCTTTTTTCTCTTGGGAATTTTCGGTAGGTTCCTCACTTTGTGTTGGAGGATCTGAGACTCTGATCTTCTTCTCGTACCGAGCCTCAATTTCATCTTCTCGCTTTCGCTTTCTAGCCGTCTGTGCTGAATCTGATTTCGTTCTTTTACTATGCCTCGTTGCTGCACTTTGGCCGTCTAGAACCCTAATGGAAAGTCCTACGATCTTATGTTCTTCCAGGCTCTCAACTTTGCTTGTCTTTTGCCTTTTCCTTGCCGCAGTTTGATCGGATCCAGCTTTCCCTCTTTTTCCTTTGTCGAGCTTACTTTCAATCAATATATCATCAGACCCATCCGGAGTCCCTGGTTGGTATTGAGATGCTTGCTCAACGTTTGACTGGTCCTCCAAAATGGTTACCTTGCCACCCGATAAGGGCTCTGCAACCACGTTTTCTTTCTTTTTCTTCTTGGTGCTCTTTTTCTTCGGTTCTCCATCCTCATTTTCAAGTTTCTCACGGCGTTTTTCAAGCGCTCCATCCTCCGCAGCCTCCACTCCACCTATGTTTTCGGCTGGAATAGCTTTTTTAGCTTTTTTCCTGCTCTTTGCAAGCTCCATCTCCGGATAGCGCTTGAGTAGTTTGCTGGCCTTTGCGTCACCACCCTTTTCGCTATCGCCCAAACCTTTTCGCATTTCGTTCGTCTCTCCATCGCCAGCAGCAGTTGTGTCCTCTGTAACTCCCCCGTCAGAAGCCACGTCCGTGTCTCGCAATACCTTGGCGGAGACATCTTTCTGCGAGCCACCATCATCACCCGACCGCTGAGGGGGCGGCTCCTCCTCGGGCTTCTTCCTCCGGAAAGGGTTGTTAGAAAAGATGGAAAGGCCGCCGGAGAGGGTACCAAAGATGCTTTTAAGCAAGTGAGAACTACCACCAGACGTCTCCATGGAAGGAAAAAGATGCAAGGAAATCTCAAGGAAATGGAGGAAGGAATGCCATAGCTGGGTTGCAGAAATGCATCATCATCAACAAGCTCTCAACGCCATAGCCCGCGTCGCTTCCAACAGACGCAACCCCCAAAACTGCCCACAATTAGCAGCCTTAAACCTGCCTAGCTATAAGGTCCCCATAACATATAGTCCCGTGGATGTCCACGTGGGTGTACATCATCATGTCTAATAGGTCGTCTCTTCTCGGAGTTGCTCCTTTGGAGGTCATCAGAGAGTGCTGCTCAATCTTAAGGAACAGACTAAACCCACCAGAAGTGGCTTAGCCCCCATGATTATGGTGTCCCATTTGCAATGCTATAGGGCATGATGTAAATACTTGTTTCTATAATATGAGCGTAGCACAACCCTAGCCCTAACAATACCAACAGTTGTCGCAAATCCTAGTGTACAGACAATTGGGACTAGCACCTAATACACAAGTGCCACGTCTCAAACCACTCTCGATGAGAACATAAGTGCCTCAACTAATGAGGAATCCCAATCCTTCGCAATATCCACGGGCTCCCAATCTTGCTCCAGTAGTTCCAGTGCAACAACTCCAAGCTGAAGAGCTAGAACGTCACTATGAGTATGAAACAGAATACCATATGTACAACATGGATGGTGGTGAAGGACTCATCCCGGTGTATGCAAATCAAGTAAGACCCACCACATATCGAACACCCATCAAGTGTTTTGGTTGTGGAGAAAACCACCGCATAGTAGAATGCCCACACAAGGGTAACTAGATTTCATTCCAACTTCTGTGCAGGGAATGCAGAGGTGGGCATGCTTGCATTGATTGCCCACTAAGAACAAAGCCTCAACCAACCACAGAAGTAAAACCTGAAGTACCCTTGGGGATGATAAGTGTGGAAAATCATAGTGTGGCAACATGAAGTATGGCATCACAGCCAGTCTTGATCATAACACGACAACAGAAAGAAGCGGCATGGCAAAAACTCCTTTTGGCTCAAAAAGCAAAGAGCCCTCTGGCAAAACAAGCCATGCCAATCCCTCAACACAGTGAGACCATGCCTAGCACATCCACAGAAAGTGTCACCCAAGGAGCCAAGGAAGCATACCCCAATGCTGAAACTAAAAAGACACACTACCAAGCCTTGAAGCAATGGGTTCAACAAGAACAAGAAAAATTTGAGGTAGACAGGATGGCAACAATAGAGATCAGAGCACCATTAGCACCCAGCATTGACACGGTGATTGATCCCAACAACTTCCAACAGGTAATAGAGCAACATGCAAAACATCTTCAATTGGATGGCGCCACACTACCAAGCTTGATAAGCTGCCTAGTCACAATGCTAATTGGGACCTTACTAAGAAATTGCCCTACAATGTGGGAAAGTTTCAAGGGATGGATCGAATCTTCACAATACTTCCCACCACTTGAAGAAGAGGAAAAGGTAATTTCGGTAAAATTCAATGCTCGGGATGACATAAAAAATGTAACCATGCTGCTGCAGCATAAAGCCTTTGGTCAATACCCAGCAATAGTGGACGATGGAGCCGGAGTAAACATTCTGGCAAGAGAGCTATATGAAGAATGGGGCCTACCTCTAATGTAGAAGGCCACATTTAACATTCGCCTAGCTGACCACACGAAAATCAAGCCATTGGGTATTGTTGACAATGTGTCAACAAACATTGCTGGAGTAAGATTCACGCTCCAGTTTACTATCTTGGATCTTCCCAAGGGCGCCACAGCGTACCAGATATTGTTGGGAAGACCATGTCTTCGAGAAGCATCGGTACTCCATGATTCGCACCGATAGGATCACTATCCAAAATAGAGAAACCACTGTCAAGATAAACTTGGGAACAGGGGAAATCAAACCCATTATTCCTAGAAATGTTGAAGACACTTCTTCCACTATAGCCACTAGTCAACATCAATAATTGGATACAGGCATTAGCTACAATAGATAATTGTAAAACAACACATCTATTGTTGCCAGATGTGGATGCCCAAATGATACAACTAGAAGCACCAATCTGGGATAATAAATCAAAAGTAGTGGAAAAATCAGTCTTCATGACAGGAGTTGAATGGGATAGTGACCCTAAAGAGTCCATAATAGAAGGCTACGGTGTCGACATAGAGTGGGATTTGGAAACAAAAGCTGATAATGCAACCTTGGAAGGCCAAGTATTTGACAATGACTTGGCAATCCTACACGCACTCATGGCCATTGAATACCCCAAGATTGACCCTCCATCACAATCTAATAGCAACTGGTCCACGAAAAAGAAGGAGGGTTTACAGTGCCAAAAGTCCAAGATAGAGCACTTCAATGAATTTGAAAGAATGCAGACCAAAGTGGTAGAATTGTACTTAACTAAGCCCATAAAAGCACCCAAGTCCCCAAATTTTAAATGGGATCCTAAAGGGCTTGAAGGTGTTTGTATGGCTGAAGAACCACTCCTTGGGAGTGCGACTCCTATTGAAAATCCATCATTGGTCTCACAAAGCAAAAAGCTTAGAAAGTTCGAACCCAATGTGAGAATGAAGAGTGAAATGATGAGTAGTAACAAAAAAGAACAAGGGAACACAGGTGAATTCGACCAAATATCTTCCAATGGAGCTAGCAGCCAAGCAAGCACCTCAAAGTGCCATGAAGGCCTAAGGGAAGTTCCCGATTATTTCAAAAACTACACTAAAGGAGAAGCAACAATAGCAATGCCTAGGCCAATCAGGGAATCAGAGCTCAAAGCAACAGAGAATATTGAGGATACCCTAGTTTATGAAGGACTAGCCAAGACAAGGAAACTGAATCGTGCCTTGGACCGTGAAGAAGAAAAGCCTATGTACATCGGTGAACAGCTCACTCTAGAAGAAGAAAAAGAATTGAAAGCATTGCTAATGGAATATAGAGATTGCATGGCTTGGTCCTACAAAGAAATGAAAGGGATTTTCCTAGAAGTTGCAGTACATACCATACCAATAAGGGAAGGATCTAAATCAAAGGTACGTGGACCTTACAGGACAAATCCCAAGTATGGCACCCATGTCTATGAAGAACTAGAAAAATTACTTTATGAGATTGAGCATACCGATTGGGTGTCACCAATTGTGATTGTTCCTAAGAAAAACAAGAAGCTCAAAATATGTGTGAATCTCAAGAACGTCAATGCAGCAACAATCAAAGATCATTATCCCCTACCATTGACTGAAACAATTTTAGAAAGGATAGCAGGATTTGAAGTGTATAGCTTCTTGGATGGGTTCAGCAGGTACAACCAAGTACAAATTGCACCTCAAGATCAGGCAAAAACATCGTTTGCCACAGAATAGGGCATTTTTGCATATAGAGTCATGCCATTTGGCTTATGAAATGCCCCATCTACTTTTCAAAGGGTAATAATGTACACTGCCTTCAAGGAATTTCTCAACAAGTTCCTACAAGTCTTCCTCGATAACTTGTGCGTACACTCACGAAAAAAGGATCACTTGAAATGCCTTGAAGAAGTGCTTGAAAAATGCAGGGAGTATGGAACCTCTTTGAATCCTCTAAAATGCCAATTCTTGGTCACACACGGAGTAGTCTTGGGACAAATAGTCTCTCAACATGGGATTGCAACTAACATGGACAAACTAAAGATCATCATGGAACTTCCCCTCCTCGCTGAATGCCAAGAGGATTCAATTCTTCATGGGACATGCTGGATACTATAGAAGATTCATACTAAGGTATGCCATGATTGTAAGGCCCTTATATAAGCTCCTAGTCAACTTCATTTGGACAGACGAATGCGAACAAGCATTCGAAACCCTCAAGTGGAGATTGAACATAGCCCTAGTTCTAATGGCACCAAATTGGGACATATACTTTCATTACATACTGATGGTTCCAATTATGCAGTAGGGAGTGTGTTATGTCAACTTGGCAAACACAACAAAGACTACCCAGTATACTTTGCAAGTAGGTAGCTAAATGATGCGGAGGTGAATTACACCACAATAGAAAGAGAAGCCTTGGTAATGATCCACGGCGTGAAGAAATTTCGACACTATCTATTGGCTACTGACTTGATCTTCTACACAGATCATCAAGCCTTATTATATCTTGTGAATCGACCATGTACCATAGGTTGGATCACTTGATGGCTTCTACTACTACAAGAATTCAATTTCAAGGTCGTGGTTGGTGAGGAAACGAGCCCAACATTTCATTGCCGATCACATGTCATGATTGAGGACAAGAGAAGAACTGGAAGGCATAGAAGATGACCTACTAGATGCTGCATTATTTCAAATAGAGGTTGTGCCTAATTGGTGTGTAGACATCATTGGGCACTTAATGACAGGAAGAACACCTACTAAAATGAAAGCAGTGGATGCTAGGAAACTAATTCTAAAAGCTGCACCCTATCAACTCATTGCAGAGGACAACTATACAAGAAGGGTAAGGACGAGGTTTTAAGGAGATGTGTGATGCCACATGAGATCATTCCAATCCTTAGTGAAGCACATGAAGGCATTGCAAGTGGACATTTCCAAGGGGAAGCAACATCAAAAAAAGTCCTCGCAAGATACTAGTGGCTAACACTTTGGTCAGATGCCTATGAATATGTCAAAAGTTGTGATGTATGCCAATGAACTTCTAAACCACAACACAAAGACTTCAATCCCCTAGCAATAGTCATTGCACAAAAACCCTTTGAAAAATGGGGGATTGATTTTGTGGGTCCCATCCATCCAACACAGCAAAAGGAACATAGGCACGCTACATCATAGTGGGCACTGATTACTTTACTAAGTGGGCTGAAGCTGTTAGAAAGGCAAATGCCAGAAGCACAGCAAGGTTCTTGTACGAGAATGTGATCACCCAATTTGGATGTCCCATTGAAATTGTATTAGATAGAGGCACACATTTTGTCAATGAGGTCATCCAAGAACTCTTGTCTGGCTTTATGGTGATCCATAGAGAGAGCACACCTTACTACCCCCAAGGGAATGGACAAGCCGAATCCACCAACAAAATTCTATATATAGTCCTCACCAAGGGAGTAGAACCAAAGTGTTCTGATTGGGCAGAGAAACTAAATGCAGCCTTATGGGCATACAGAACCACACTCAAGGTTATTATAGGAAATACACCTTTTCAATTGGTGTACGGCCTTGAAGCTATGGTCCCATTGGAATTTGTAATACCTATCTATGCATAGTAGTATAAGAATGTATGGGAGATCATGCATCACTGAAAGAAAGACTCTACTGATTAGAGAAGCATATAGAGACCAGATTAGTTGACTACCATGCCATGACAACATAAAAACAAAGAAGGAAGGCATGGTTTGATAGAAACCTCAAAGACAAAGACATCAAGGAAGGTGACCTAGTTCTGTTGTACAATACCAAAGTCCATAAGGGCAAGCTCAAATTTCTAGGTCAAGGACCTTGTAGAGTCAAATAAATGAATCCCATCGGAGCTGTGCTGCTAGAAACAGTGGATGGAGTCTAGTTCACAACAACAATAAACGGGAGCCGATTGAAGCGCTACTACATCAACATGCAAGCCATCCTTGACAATATTGAAGATTTGGGGGCCCCAAGTCTTCCATAGTTAGGACTAGATTGTATCACGAGCACTCACTAGCATATGTACGGCTTCGCACATATAGGTAGTTTTAATCGATTTCAACCTAAGGCTCAGAGGTGATGACTGAGTCCTAGGGAGCTGCCCTATGATTCCCTTAGCAAATTAAGCATATAAGAGATATGCCCACCTCACTAGTCATGCATAGTGCACCCACATGTTTCGAGCACCACGAATAAATTGCACAAATAAAAGCCTTAAGAGATACTTGTTTTGATCCACACACATAGCACCCTCATCACACACACAAAAAGAGTAAAATGCATTAGCCACTCACAAAAGAAACATGCACTCTTAGCACATGGCACTATATTGGCAGTGTCAAATTGGGACCTGATTGATGTGTGTAATGCCAGGGTGAAGACAATCCAATAAGATGGGAAAAAGGCCTACAACGCCATCGGCAAAGTGACACCATGCCAAATGGCCCAAGCCTCAACCTCAACAGCCCTCCTCATATCACCAACCTGAAGAAGGACACGGTCCAAAATCACCAAACCAGAGGTCAGCACCAAAACGACACGGCTAGTGGTTTTGGATAGTGATATTGATGAGCAAATAAATGCAACATGCCAAGAAGAAATGCCATAGAACTAAGGGATACTAGATGCAGGAGAAATTGAGCCAGAGCAATTGACTATGCAGGATGTAGGTGCAGAACACCTTGAGGACCAGACCAACAAAGAGCTAGCAATAGATGGAACAATACAGCTTGTATGGCCATGAGTCTCAACGTTTGCCATGTCACCCAATTCTTACAACTTCTTGCAGTCAAAGGGACTAGGTAGTCTTTTTGAGAAGCTAAAATCCTTCTTACCAATACCTGCAATGATAGAATACATTTGTCAATTCATAACATTATATAAAAGCAGAGAGCTGGAGAAAGATAAGTATGGCATAGTAACATATAAAGAAAAGCCCTTATAGATCTACCTCAGTAGATATATAAAAGCAGAGAGTTGGAGAAAGATAAGTATGGCACAGTAACATATAAAGAAAAGCCCTTACAGATCTACCTCAGTAGATCCACTATGCAGGAGGCTTTCTCATTTCTAAAGGCACAGGAAGAATATCCAAAGAAACATTTGGATGCAAGATTCTCTGAAATTCGAGATTTATTCCCACCTAACACAAAGACAAAGTGGGGGAATACACCATGATATGATTCTGGACCCCATATGCAAAGAGGCAGCTAAGTTTTTGGCTGACATTTTCAATCATTTAGGAGTGAGAAAAAACTATATGTCAGTAAAAACTCTTACACTCCTTGGTAGAGCCAAACTACAAGATTGGGCTCAACACATATCCTTGCATGTCAATAAAAACTCTTACACTCCTTGGTAGAGCCAAACTACAAGATTGGGCTCAACACATATCCTTGCTGGTAACTAATTATGTGTCCACTACCCATAATGGTAAAAGCTACATTGCCCATCTATTGGCCATAATAATTGGGTTTGTAATAGAGAACGAGGATGACTCTACACCCCTCTCAACACAAGATATAGAGGACTTTGAAACATTGATATTATCGCTAGAATGGGAATAAGACCCTCCACCTACTCTCAATATGGATAGCATGGAAGGGCAACAATCCGAATAGACTCTAGAGAATGACAATGTGGAACTATGCCAAAGAATATTGCAACTTAGTTCAGTCTTTTGCTCCCACAATAGAAGGACTCGAGCATGGAAATACAAGAGGATACCATTCCACATATTGACTTTGCAAGAGAGCCAAACAGCATGCCTCTCCAGGAATCACAAGTCACCAATGTTGACGACTCCACGACTCTAGAGTCACAACCCCCAAATGTCTCTAGTGGCACCATACAACAGACTACTGTTCAAGAAATATATCAACATTCCACATGGGCACATGAGAGTCAACTGTATGTCCAATACAAGCAAGGCCATAGCACATTCCAGATACAACATCACAACCAACAGTTACAACAATGGTCTCAATTATTTGCTACCATGGCATCAGATGAGCAGGAAAGAGAAATGGAAAAACAGATGCTCCAATCATTCCAATCCAAGTTGCAAAGTGCCGAGACTGAAATTATGAAGCTCAAGGAAAGCATGGCAGAACAAATGTAGCAACAGCTCCTTGCACAAAATGCTCTAGCAGAAAGTAGAAAGGATGCCCTATAAGCCACGGTTTCTCTCCAAGAAAAACACCTATAGTTATCTGATGCCTTGAACCAAAAAGAAAAGGTTGAGTTATCCCTTTCCCATATGCAAGCCACTTGTGATGATATCAAGAAGGAAATGGTGCAATTAAATGAAATATTACTACTTAAAGAGGATCAACTCCATGCCACATTAGACACAAACAATGAGTTGCAGAACAGCCTCAAAGAGGGTGAATGTCAAACTAAGCACTAGAGAAGGAATACATGGCATCAAGAGAGATACTTGTGCACACCAAAGTAGAACTGGACGCTCAAGAACAAGAGATACTCCAACTCCGCATGCTCAACGATCAATTTCTAGGGCATCCAAAAGTAGCTCAACAATTCAATAGTCTAAAGTAAGTATAAAGATAAGTGCATGGAGTGGCAAAATAAAAAAGCAATAATTTCCAAGTTGGAAATTCAACTACTGGGTCAAGTCGATGATGATGCTGAGGGGTCAGCACAAGATCTTTTGCTACAAGGCATCACTACATTATACCAAGAGCTTGTTGTAGTTCTCCAGCAAGAGGATCACCTTGAAGGAAGAATACGCATTCTCTAGAAACACTTGCAAATCAAAATAATCAAAATGTCAAATGCAATATTTGGTCTTGATTGGACCAAACCAGTAAGCACAAAGACTCTCCGAGCCCTATGCCAGCATATGGATGAAGATAAGAGGAACATGTTTTGTCTCTCAGTGCATGCAAATCTCATATGGTTAAAGGCTGATGCAATACTACTATATGAATGCTTGATGGGAAGCCCCTCTCTTTGCTGGACTCCTACCTTTACTACAACAATCACCGACGACTTCCATGGGATACAACTTCCAGAAGAATCCAACATTAAAGCTGTCAATGCCTACTAGAATCGACAGGGATCTGCTAGAGGAATATGTGGTCTACCTTCAATCTAATCTCCCCTATCTTGCCACTCTCTATTCTAATCTACTCACATCCCTACCTAAGTCTAGTACTATCCTCCATACCTTTCCAGAAATCCATGATAATCCATATTCCTTGGCATGCCTCTTTGCCCATGCCTCTCAACACTATCGCCTAATCCAAGAATCTAACTCCTATCATCTAGTTACACCTAACTTTTTTCCAACACTTGATAATCCATCCCTTGAGTATTATCAAGTTGCTAAATCAATTTGTCCTGCTCTCCCTCCACTTTCCACCAACATCCCTACTTTTAACTTCTCAAATTCACTACTTGCTTTGACCTTAAGATTTTCCCCTATAACCTCTGTCTCTCCCTTAAGACCACATGTTCCTCCAATCTCCCTTGAGATTTCAATGGAAGACACCATTAATGATTCCAAGAATTGGATAATCCAATTTGCACACCCACAAGGGAGTTGCAACAAGATACAGATAGGATTCCCATGCTCGGCAATCCCATTGGTGATTTTTGGAGGCAATATCCAAACATGCAGTTAGGAGGAAGATGGGACCTCTTTGGAATTTGAATGAGTATCCGCCAAGCATAAATCACTCCAGACATCAGCATGAAATTGGAGCCACAGCCTGCTTTGCGTAGACCAAAGCTGCTCAATGAAAAGTACCTCCTTGAATACATGCAGGCTCCATCTTCCTTTCGCATGCATCCCACATTTGATGCAGTGCCCTGTCGCTACCGGTGGGATGCCAATCATCATGATCCAGATAATGCAGATGCTCCTTGCAATTGGCTATTGTTAATCAATAGAAACTCTAAAATCAAATGGACAAGCCAAGAAACATTCTTCAGAGCCTTGGACAGACATGCATCAATTATGCAAGCAATCATGACAAAACACTCAAGAAAAGTGCAAGATACACTGAAGCCTTAGCAGTCATCTTGGAGGTGTCCCTCACCATTGATGACCATTTGCACAACCTTAGCTTCAATCCAAATCAACAAATAGATGCTCAAACAACAAGTTGCCTTTTTCAAAGGGCCATATGTCTTCAAGGGTGTTATGTGTGTTTGTTTGAAGAAATTGTTGACACTGGCTTCTTAAAAACTAAGCAAGCAATCTACGGTGTTCGTGGATTACAAGCAAAAGATCGACAAGAAGCTCGCTCCATCTATCATCACCGTCATCTTTACCATACTCATTGGGTAAAGACAACCACATCACAACATCGTTTGTAGACCCAACCATAACCCGAGGATGGGTAATCAAGTCAGTCTAGGGGAGTTGTTAACCCTGTGGCAACAAGGGCTAGAAGTGCAGTCTAGGACAACAACTCTAAGAGCATTGTTGTGTGTAGAGTAGCGGGCAAGCTCCGCTTGTAATATCTTGATCCTAAAAGATGGTATGATAAATCTTAAAGGATAAGGATAGCCAAAATACTCTCTAGAAAAGATCCAATCATACTTGCAAAATCAGGATCTAGAGAGAGAAATACTAAATCTAGAGAGAGAAAGACTAAAAGCCTACACTTTCAAAGGTCCCTCCACTTTGTGTAGAGACCCGAAAGGTCCCCCCACTTTGTGTAGAGACCCAAAAAGTCCCTCCACTTTTTGTAGAGACCCAAAAGGTCCCCCCACTTTGTGTAGAGACCCAAAAAGTCCTCCACTTTGTGTAGAGACCCAAAAGATCCCCCCACTTTGTGTAGAGACCCAAAAAGTCCCCCCACTTTGTGTAGAGACCCAAAAGGTCCCCCCAAAAGTGGAGGGACTCCTGCCTAAAAGGTCTCCTACAAAAGAGGTCCCACCATGGAGGTACCTACGGATTGTGTAGAGACCAACATGTATAAATATCTCTCAATGGAATGAAGCTCCCACTCTTTGGGGTTCAGTGTTCAAGCTCACTATTGGGTTCATGCGATTGATCTCCATTGCATCCATGCTCTCTTACACTATCGTGTTCTAGCATGCCCTTACCCTTGCACTCTCTACCTTTGTACTTCCTCCTCCTCCTCCCTCATCCTTCTCCTCCACCCTCCTCCTCCTCCTCCTCCTCCTCCTCCTCCTTCCTCCTCCTCCTCCCTCCTTCTCCTACTCCCTCCTCCTCCTCCTCCCTCCTCCTCCTCCTCCTTCCTCCTCCTTCCTCCCTCCTCCTCCTCCTTCTCCCTCCTCCTTCTCCCTCCCTCCTCCACTCTCCTCCCTCTTCCTCCTCCTTCCATGTCCCTGCTCTTGAACCCTTACCCCTCGAATCTGTGAAGGAGACTAGCTCTCCACTCCTCAATGTTGAACTCCTCTTAAACCCTGCAACCCCCTTTGAACCCTAGAACTCCTAGTTAGCTCTCTCAACCCTATCCCCCTTTCGAACCTTGAAATCCCCTTTTAAACTCTTGAACTCCTGTGGAGGTGAGAGCCTCCATCAACTGTTATGATAAAGCTCTCTTTCTCATTCACCTGCGCATGAGATCTACTTTTCACGCTTTAGCCTACACCTCTCATTGGAATACGACCTGAGGACCTATGCTACACTTGTGAACACCTATGCTACGATAAGCAATGACACGATTGTAGGTGACCAACACCCTCAAAACATACACTTGGGTAAAATAGGAACAACAATCACCTCATCCTTGACAACAAGTCCGATGGTTACTGTAGAGCCCATGCTCCAGTCATGATTGTCAAATACGTAGAACTATAAAAGAGGTATATTACAAGTTTTGAAGAATTATCTACTTTGGAACATCAATAATGAGCCACTTTTAGTGTACATGCTCAGTAATTTGAGTTTCTTAGCGAACATAAACACATTTGCTGTGCCCAGTGAGAGTAGAGCTTATCATGACAAGCAATAGATTGTTTGTGTCTCACTTCCATAGATACAAACCTCTGGTTTCACCATGTCAATGAATGGTTTCAATGACATGAACTAAGGGAGCATAGCTGTTGGAGATACCTTGACTGTGAAGGAAGTTTTCTGGGCTTCTAAACCTTGGGATTGGAAGAACTTGCTATTGGGAGCTTTCTTAGTTGAAGACATAGTATATATATCATTTGTACATGGTAAGAAAGACTAATAGCTTTTGATATAAGAGACAATCTAGATATTCACTATGATAATCGAGTACCCATAGTGATGTTCTTCAACATAAGGGGACTTGGGCAGTGATCCCTACAACCGTAGGACACAAACATGGTGCTATTAATAGATGGGAAAGTTTTCCCACTTTGAAGTTGTTTCTTGGATAGATAAGCTCAGCTCTCTAGGGACTCCATGGAAAAAGGGCAAAATGATTTAGTGCATTGGTGAAAATACTTTTTTGGGAGAGAATAAAAGGGGTTACTTTGTTAGTTTCATAGACATTTGGAAGAATCTTTTGGAAAAAAGTAAAGGACTGTCCATGATGTCCTTTGACCATGGTCTTCGGTATATTCCATTTAACACTATCCATATGATTATAGCCTATTTTACCATCGAATTTAGGGAGTTATTTGCTATCTACTATTTGAAATTTTATTACTATATTCTATGATCATGGAATTGGATTAGTCCTTGGTCTATTTGAAGATCCCTAAGGCTTGGTTGATTGGGGACTTGAATTTCATCATAGTAGCAGGGTTTGGCACAACCATCTTTATGTAATTAGAGCACTTGGGTAATATTTTACCCTTAGGATGATATTGGGTTACACTTTACACTTTATACTATGATATGTTACACTTTACACTTTATACTTTGATAAATGGAAAGGCCATCATTTGTCATGAGTCGGTAACTTGCCAGTAGTGTTTTTTACATTGTGTTGCATTTCTTGAGAACCTCTGCTAATGTGATTGGGGAGAGAATTACCATCGGAGGATTCTTTTATCTTATTAGTTATATTATGGAGAGATTTCCTATCTACTGAATTAAGAAACAGTCATGGTGTAGTTATTAATAGAAGTCAAGAATTTAGCATGATTTTAAGTGTGAAATGGTGAAAAGGCCATGTAGCATGGAGTCAGTCCTTCAATTTTGACATTCTCAAGGACCTTAAGTATTGCAATTTGATGTGTGCATAAATTTAATCGTGATACTGATAATTGGAAAGTACGAGATCGAGGAAAGTTATAAGTATATTGAGGTTATATTTTGATTTTTTGACCTTGGGAATTCCCTTGGACTTGGTTGGAATACCCAAATTTATGGTTTACTTTAGATTCCCACTTATGACTTGGATTTCACTAATATTTTATATGCATTTTTTCATATCTTTAATTGCCCACCGCTGATTACTATTGAATAGTAAAATGCAAAGATTTGATTATGCTAATCTAGATCGAGTGACACGGATAACAATTGTGTGCCTGCAGTCCCACAATTCATAGTGTGCATGTTCTAATGTGCTATGTTTGTGGATGGATGCAAGTGAGTCAGCATACCTCTCCATCAGATTTGCATTGAAAATTCTAAGGCATGAAGATGGTGTTGGCAACTTCGAAGCGTACTCTATAGTGGATTATCTCCAAGCACTGATTTCCCTTCTAGGCCTGTGTGTGGACTAGAGTACCCTTAAGGTCCCCTTAAATGCCTTATTTATTAAAGAATACGTTATGACTTTTTTCCACTTAAGTTGTCTTTTTTTCTCATTTAACTAATGATTGCTTAAACTCTTTTTTGTAATCTTTTCCCCCCCTCCCCCCTTCCCCCTTGGTTTATTAGTATTAAAAATTTCCCTTACTCTTGTTGCATATGAGGGAATAGCTCTGATAGAAGTATTTTTAATGATGATTTTATTCTGCTCTTCACTGCATATTTTCTGCTCATGATATGGCAAGATTTATTGTTTGATTTTTTCTCAATTAATTTTCCTTGGTATATATTTTCTTTATTTCATAAGGATTAATTTTCTTCTACTTACATGCCACCATACAAACCAACCAGTTGTTAGAACAATGAAGTTGCTTTTTAGAACTCTATGTGTGTGTGTGTGTGTGTATGTGTGTGTGTGTGTGGCTTAGTGTGCCAATTTGAACATGTGGATTTGACCAACATGTGTGCATATGAGTGGTAGAGTGTGTCTTGCATTAAGATCACATGGTAGTGCGCATGTACATGCGCGCATGCATGCGCGCACACACACACACACACACACACATGCACACACGCATGCATGCACATGAATGTATGCATAAATGCATGCATGCACACACACACACACACATTCTAAGATATGAAATAGACCTTGGGTTGATATGACAAATAGGGCATAAAATGCAATCGCTAGTCTTTGCAAATTGACCTTAGACCGATTTAACGATCACTCACTCTCTCTCACACACACACACCACACACACACACACACACAAGCACAAACACATTTAGGAAATATTTTCTCTCTCACACACGTGCACACACACAAACATGTTCTTAGACACACCCACACAAACTTGTTTGATGTCCTTCAGTAGATTTTAGACTTCATGGATGCTATTGGATTCTATCGTTGCCAATTGACCTTAGGTCAATTTCGACTTCATGGATGCTAGTGATCTCTCTCTCTCTGTCTCTCTCTCTGTCTCTCTCTCTCTCTCTCTCATAGTACACACACACACACACACGTGTGTGTGCACATATGCCTCCATGCATGCATGCGCATGCACACATGCACACACATGCACGCACGTGTGTGCACACACACACACACACACACACACACACACACACACACACACATTCTAAGATCTGAAATGGACCTTGGGTCGATACGAGAAGTAGTGCATCAAACGCAATTGCAAAGCTTTGAAAATTGACCTTAGGTTGATTTGATGATCACTCTCTCTCTCTCTCTCTCTCTCACACACACACACACACACACACACACATGTGCGCGTGCACACACACATACGCAAACAAAAACACATTCAAAACATGTTTTGAGTTTCCAAATGGACCTTAGATCAATTTGCACTTCATGGATGTTAGTCATCTCTCTCACACATGCACTTCTTAGACATGCCCACACAAACCTGGTTGATGTCCTTGAGTCAATTTTAGAAGTAGGGTATTGAAGGCACAATGTACAAATGCAGAGGGAAAAGCTCTATGGGGAGAAACTTGATAAAAGGATGATTTCATTTAGACATATTTGTGAGGGAAAAATGCACTCTAAGGGAGAACATCATATCCTTGCATGCCTTGCATAAACCCTGCAAATCAGCCTTGGGTCAATTTGATAAGAGATAGCATAGGGTACACACAAACATATACCTACCTTGCCAATACTATGCTATCCCTTTCCTATCCCTCCTTTAGTGAACATGGTAATCTCCCCCAAACATTTATCATAATTCATTCCATAAGTATCCATATACCATTCAGCTATATCAATGACTTTTAAAAACTTTGCCTCCTTTGATGTGCTGACATTTTTATATGAACCTTCCATCTTGTTTGTTTTCTCATTTGTTGGCTTTTCTTTCTCATTTAATGGGTTTGGTGTCTTGTTTTTTGGGTTTGTCACCTCCTTCTGGGTATCCATTGAATTCCTACACATTAATACAATATTAGTGCTACTAAAGTTTAATTAAATCAAGCATAGATACATGATACAATAACAAAGAAGAAAATTGATTGCAATGTCTTTGGTCATCCAATCAACCTATGGCACTTGTGTTAAATAGTTTAAGCTATCCCTTCTTAAATTTGAAGGACAAATTGATGTAATGAGATCGTACCTAGCCTTCCTAAGGTCTATGGTTGTGAGTGTGTGAACACATGGTGTGCCTGGTTAGGTGTCAGTAGGTGTGATTGAGTGAATCTAGGAGTGCGGTGTGTGATTGAGAGAATCATGGACTTGATTGAGAGATTTATAGATCTAGATGCTCTACTGAGCTCACATATGATGTCACTATTGGATGTAACTTGTGCCTATATATTGAGCATATCTCTCATGAATAAACTCTCTCCCTTTTCATCATCTTGCTCTCTCCATCTGGTCTCCATGCTACTCCAACATGTGGTATTAGAGCCTTTCCACCTTCCTTGAGCCTCCACCCATGTCCTAGTGCCACCTCATCATCTTCTTCAACCTTCTTCCACCTCTTCCATGTCTATCCCATTTTCCCCAATTCTACCAAAATCTTGCAACTTCAATTTCTCCACATCCGACCATTAACTTTTAGAATCCTTTTGGCTATAGCTTTCCCACACTAGGATGCACCTTTCCACCGTTGGGATCGATGGAATTGTACTCTGAGCTATCATGCCGCCCTGTTGTTTGGTTGCCAAACTTCCTCAAAATTCTGCCTCTAGAGTCTACACTCACAATTTTGACTTGCCTATTAGCCTCACTTTGAAAACACTTAGTGTTAGCTGTTGCCAAAATTTGTGCTCAATCCAACCATAGACGAGAGAGATATCATTATTTCTTTGGCCAACTTTCCTGATGTAATGTCGGATTATTGTGTGCACTATTTCACCCATCCTTTGTGCTGCTAGTAGGCCTCAGTAAGGATTTCATTTACACCCAAAAGCCCCTTGATTGCTCCTCAAGATAGGTCAAATTTGATCCTCCAATCTCTATTTGATCAATTTGGGGGTTTCTCTCAAATCTCCTTCATGGCTGAAGCATTGCAAGTGGTTAGATGCTCAAAAGTTTCCTTGCTTATCATTTTTCACTTTTACTTTGGTCATCTACCCATATAATGTCTTCTAGCATTGATTCAAGATTGATCTTTGGGTTGCTGTCCAGTTTGACTATGTTTGACTATGTATATGTTTGGATGATGAGCTTCATTGACAACAATGATGTAGCCTATTTGATGCTTGAAGGTGACTCAGTGATGAATGTAGTTTCTATCATGATAGTTGAAGTGTATTTACATTTGAATGATTGCATTATGCCATACATTCATGAGCTTCTATGTACAAGAGTAGACACTGCCCTTGTTTTACTAACAAGTGGTAACCCTCTTCATATTTGATTTATGTGAAGGCATATGGGATGCAAGAAAGATCAAAGGGCAAAGGAGTTACAAGAAGGGCTATACCTAGAACCTCTCCAATGACAATGTACCTCACACTATGGTAGCTTGGAAGAGGAGGAGGAAAAGGACAAGATATGTCATCAAAGGGGGGTATTTCCCCACATCTTCAAAGTAGATTTTGTTTGTGTGTGTGGTCAATAAGGGTTCTCTGCCTTGGATGTCCCCCTCAAATGATTGTTAGTTTTACCTTGTTGGATCTAAGAGTATTCCCATGCATAGTCATTGTCTATTTCCCAGTTGTCCTAGTTGTAAACTAAGAGTCCTAGGAGTGAGTCATAGGTTGGGGCCATGTGTGTTGCCACATGATGATGGGCAAGCCATGGAGCATCCCATGTACTACTGCTGAGGGATGAGATCATGAATTTGTGGGGGGGAATGAAGGACAAATTGATGTAATGGGATCATACCTAGGGTCCTAAGGTCTATGGTCGTGAGTGTGTGAACACATGGTGTGCCTGGTTAGGTGTCAGTAGGTGTGATTGAGTGAATCTAGGTATGTGGTGTGTGATTGAGAGAATCATGGACCTAATTGAGAGATTTGTGGATCTAGATGCTCTACTAAGCTCACATATGATGTCACTACTGGATGTAACTTGTGCCTATATATTGGGCATATCTCTCATGAGAATAAACCCTCTCCCTTTTCATCATCTTGCTCTCTCCATCTGGTCTCCATGCTACTACAACAAAATTCACTTTAGAAGTGTGCATTGGAATATGTTTATGTGTATGTACGAGTGATCATCTAGTATGTGTAGAGTGTGTGGAGAATGTTTAGAATATATTTGTCTTAGAATGTATATTTGTATGTATGAAAACGATCATCAACATTCATGAAGTGCAAATCGACCTTAGGTCGATTCACATTGTGTATGGGCGTGACTCTCAGCATGTTTTTGAACATTTGAGTCATCGTCAGATTTACTTAGGGCATGTTTGAATTGTGTTCAACATCATATGCTAGAGATTCTCAAATCAACCCAAGGTCTATTTGAAGCATGCTTTAGTATGTCTTAGAACATGTGTGTGTGTGTGTGTGTTTGTGTGCATGCTTGAGTGATCATTTAAGTAGATGTGCATGAGAGCTCATTGAATCGACCCAATGTCGATTTAATGAGCCTGGCCATTGTGAAAAACAAGCTTCTCAAATCGACCCAAGGTCGATTTGCAGTGCATGGGTATTTTTGAACAAGCTTGTGTGTTGGTGTAATGAATTATAATGTATTGTGTGTATGTGTGAATCATAAAAACATCCATGAAGTGAACAAATCGACGTATTTGCAGTATGGGTAGATATAACATTCATGTTTTGTGTGGGTGAGTGTTCATTAAAATCGACCCAAGGTTGATTTGAAAAGAATGGCCATTATGATAATCTCTCAATATGTTTTTATGTATTTGAGTGATCATCCAAGTAACTCCATGTGAATGTTCATCAAATCGACCCAAGGTCAATTTTATAAGCTGAGCATTGTGATTAACATGCTTCTCAAATTGACCCAAGGTCAATTTGAAATAAGTTTTACTGTGTCCTAGAACATGCATGTGCATGTGTGTGTGTGTGCACTTGAGTGATCATCTAAGTAGATGTGCATTAGTACTCATTAAATTGATCAAATTTCAATTTGATGAGTTTGGCTATTGTGATAAACAAGCTTCTCAAATCGACCAAAGGTCGATTTGCAGGGGGTTTCCATTTTCTGAGCGAAAACCACCGAGTGACGAGTAGAGAAAAGGTGGGAGGGGTCAAAATATATGGGCTCAAGTCATTTTTTGGGAGCAAAAAATTCCCAATTATTTCAAGGAATATGTAACTAAGTATGAAATATTGATGAACAGAGATAGATATAAATATACCTTTATATAATTTACATATATAATGTCCAAATGGCCACTTATGTTATGAATTTCAAATCTCCTTTCTTTTCCTTTCACCATTGGTTGCAACGATCATGAAATTTTGAGCAAATATCCTCTTTACAGCTCCTCAGGATGAGCTAAGAAAAATATATAACATCTTTTTAATAGACCCTCTGAGTGTATTTTGCTAGAAGAATATGGCTTGAAGAGCTTGCCCCAACACTATTCCACTGGCAGAATACCCTTGGAGAGCCTACAAAGAATGCATCATAACTTTTGCTCCTTCGCTCATATAGAGGAGCTATAAAAAGGAAAAATATTCAAAATTTCATGATCTATGCAATGATAGGCCTAAATTTATAATTTGTATAGGTCTAGAAGAGATGAATTGGAAATTTCAAGATGTATATGAGAGTTACAACTTTTTCCTTATTCATATTATGATAGGAAGGAGTTCAGTAGAGACTACATTTCCTTAAAAGTACATAGGTTTCGAGAATTGGGAATATTTTAAAAATACCTCCCTTGACTTTCCATATTTGATAATGTATTAGAGACTAATTTATGATCGAGAATAATGGCTTCAATTATGAGATTTTAAATATTCTTTTCCTACTCATCCAAGGAATATGGTATACATTGTTACATTAGAGCTTCTCAATACTTCAAATATGGGATTGCTAAAGCTAAGGGAAATCGTTTTAAATCGATTTAATTACCATAATCCTCAAAAGAGAGTATGGTAGGGAGGGATTTATAGGAGTTTCTAAAGTGTTCACTATTTGTTCATATCTAGATGATGTTCTCTAAAATGAGGGTTATAATGATAAATAAGTAAGTATATGGTTCCATGAATGAGAAATTAAGAAAGAATTGTATATTCCTTTGAGAAATATACTAGCATGGTTGGTGTCAAACATTATCGTTTGGAACTTTTTTGCTTATAGGCTTTTGCTCAAAAAATGTGCACATCCGATTTGCAGTGTGTATGGGTATGTTTGAGAACAAGCTTGTAATCAGTTATAATGTATTTGTGTGTATGTGTGAATCATAAGAAACATCCATGAAGTGCACAAATCGACCGAAGATTTGCAGTGTGCATGGGGGTCGATTTGCAGTGTGCATGGGTATGTTTGAGAACAAGCTTGTAATCAGTTATCATGTATTTGTGTGTATGTGTGAATCATAAGAAACATCCATGAAGTGCACAAATCGACCTAAGGTCAATTTGCAGTGAAGTGCTCAAATCAACCTAAGGTGTGCCATTTGTTTGTGTGGGTGAGTGATCATCAAATCAACCCAAGTTCGATTTGAAAAGCCAGGCCATTATGAGATAATGTTTTTGTGACATTGAAATGACATCTCAGTGATCATGTATGTAGGTGTATCTTAGAATATGCTTTGTGTGTGTGTGTGTGGTCATCTCAGTAAGTGTGTGAGTAGTAATCAAATCGACCCAAGATTGATTTGAAAAGCTTGACTCATTTGCTATGTTGCTTTGGGAAAAATATCAAAATGTTTCTGTGTATGAGTGATCATCTAATCAACCTAAGGTCAATTTATAGATATGAAGGAGGGTGTGGGTAGTAAAGAAAATCATGCATTGTTTCTATGATAAAGAGAAAGAAAGGTGAAGAGGTAATCGTCAGGGCAACACTTGATAAATTTGAGGTTACAAGGATGGTAGCAAGTTTTAGTAAAATAAGCCAGATTCAATGAAAATCTTGGTTGGGAGGTGCAACTATATAGTGGTTGCTCACATGAGTCATTAAACTATGTTGTTGATCATGGAAATACTCGATAAGTACAAGAGGACCTTAACATGGATGTTTCTAAAGAGAATTAAAGAGAAACTATAAAATGGTTCTTTAAAACAAATTATTCAATGCAAGAATCCATACAAGGTTCATTGCATACAGAGGAGACTCATAGAATTCATAAATGAGCCATCATTTTAAACTTAAATGGATTATTGCTATGCAAGGTTGATAGTAACTTCTCTGATAATAGATGCTACAACATTGGGAGAGAGAAGATATTGCTACGGAGTGGATGCATAGAGTTTCTACACATTTTTCTTGAACATTTTAATGTGGGCATATGGTCTTGTGCCTTGGGGCGGAAGATAAAGTGGAGAGTTCAATTACTCAAAGAAGTAGCAAATAAAAAGTTGCCTTTCTTCATGGCTTGGGGACAAGAGGAATGTTATAAAAGGCAAAATCCTCCATTAATGAGACTAGACAAGTAGAATGTAGAAGCATTTTTCAAGCCACTTTATACCATGTCGGAATCGTGGAAAGGAAAATATGATCAGACAAACACTATCTGGATTGATGATAGCCCATATAAGGGTTGTGTATATCCTCTCGGTACTTGTTTGTTTCCAGAGACATTTCCATTTAAGAGTAAAGCCAATTTTGAACTCCTAGAAAAAGTATTGCCTTATCTCCTTGAATTGAGACATGTTTTAGATGTTCGATCAATGATCATAGCAGATCCCTTTGGTTAATGTCCAGTTACTCTAGGTCATCCCTTGTATGGATACTTTGAGAATGTTATCAAGAAATTTCAAAATTTGTGGAGCAATATTCCTCCTCCAAAAATATTTTGGGAAGAAAGTTACTCTTCCTCACACAAGGAGAAGAAACCATCAAATTTTCCGAAGCATGATGAACAAAAACAAACGAAGTAGTTAAGGAGAAAACTAGCACCACTAAGGAGATTGTCTTCGGAACAACTTGACATATTACAATCAGTGTGCAATGTGGATTCGATGAGTGCTGTGGAGGCAATCTTAAGGGCTCAACAACTTGGATTCTTTGGTCGATAAATTATGAGCAAAATTGTGAGATTTTATCTTTGGCCTTTGGAAGATTGGCAAAGACAACATGGCAGTAAGAGAACAAGTAAAAGATAATCCCATTTGTCAAACTCAATTATATATATGTGATTCCTCTATAAGTGGTGCTACTGTATAATTTTTTCTATCACTCATAAGAATTTGCATGAAGCTTTGTTTTCAATTAGCGTGGCATTGAAAATAACACAATGTTTATAAGCTTCAAAGAATTATACTAACTCTACTGCTTTCCTAACATACATTCATATTTTTAAAGGACTTGATGCCAAGGGGAGGATTGGCAGCAGGGGGGAGGATTGGCAGCAGGAGTAGGTCCCAGACCCCCAGCATTTGGTGAGGGGGGAACATAGTCCATTGGAATAGAGCCTTATAAGAAGCGGTGTTTTGAATAGTCCTTATGGCGACCCAATCCGGATGGCAAAGAAAAGACCTACGCTTATTGCTGCTGTTCATTCAAGGGTTAGGAAAAAGGCCATACAAGGCTGGCGATAGCCATGCACCTAGTGGCAGACCTCTCCTTGCCTAGATGAGATCCCAAAAAAAGAGAAGGAGGTATGATTTGGATCCAAATTGCTTGTATGGAAGTGACAAATTGCCACTACATCAATTGGGTGAGCTTGCTTGAGTCGCATCACCGTCTCATAGACCTTTGTGGATTGAAGCTCGTGTGCCATCATAGCTCGTATCTAGCATTAAACTACTCAAGGATCAATCACTATGTAGCCCACCGTGGGTCCCCATGAGTTGAAGTAGCACTAAACTACAAATAGCTATTAGGGAAAGTTGAAAAGACGATGCTTTTAAACTGGGAGCGTGGAGCATCAGATGGATGAGAAAATAATTTATTTGTCAGTGGGTTGCTTTGGCGGCTTGCATAATGCTTAACTAATTTGCCTAAGATCAGAGAGAGAGTCAAGAAAGAGCCGAAAGAAATCTGGACGAGTAGGAAAGAACAACAGCAAGAGCAGAGGTGAAAATCATAGTTAAGGCAATAGTGTAAGCTCTCCAAGTTTTGGACAATTGATTTAGATGAAGCAGTAACGTTGACCACTTTTTGGTCTATTGCAAGCAAAGATGAGCTGAAGACGTGTGAAGAAAGGATATTAGCTATCATACATATTAATTCTGCAAATGTAGTTGCATTGAAGGAATTTGGAAGCTTGTTTGATGTTAGAGTTATCATTCAACAGCAACCTCAATACTTATTATTTGGTGGAGAAGATATTTCAATACTCTTCAATCCTTTGGAAGAGGTTAATAACAAAGTAATGATGGCCATCCTTAGGTTTGATACAAACTTTTTCTTGGCTTGATGCTTTAGTATTTTTTTTGAATCTAACGAGCTAACATTCTTTTATTTGTGCGTGTAGTAGGGTTATATCACAGTTTCCAAGATGAGTACAAAAATTGCATATATATGTTAGATTGTCTTCTTTCCTATATACTTAGAGAGAGAAGACAAAGACCATAGCCGATGTTTGTGCCTAGTTGCAACCTCTAGATTTGGATGGCATGCAAGTCATCTTTATGGAATATTACGAGGCGTAAGTAGCATTACCATTTTTTTAAAACTCTTTTATTGATAAGATTGTGTCAAATATTGAATTAATCATGTAGCCCACATTGGAGTTTGGTGGTTTGGGACCTTGAAGATGAAAAATGTTGGCTTGTCGATTCAATTATAAGCTTTGATGGCTCAGTGTTAATGTAAGTATTCTCTTAATATGTTGTCACTTTCATGTTATTATCATTAAAAGTTATGCAATACTGACACTCAATCCTGTTATATGTTTGATGGGTAGGTTGAAACATAAATTGATGTCTACTATTGGACAGATCAAGCAACACCCAGGTAACTTAGTAGAGGCACAAAAGATTTCAAGAAACGTATAGTAGTGAAATAAAAGGATGGACACAACTATGGGTGGAGAGTGGGCTATAATTGCATGATAGTCCTCAATGAAATTTTTGAATGGAACTCACATCCCTCAATGGAAGAATATACAGAGATCGATCTACATGCATTTATGGTTGAGACCATTCAATATCTAATTGATACAATCAAGAAAAAATGTGACAAAAGTAGATAAGATTAAGTCTACACCTGAAGAAACACAACAGACAATTGAGTCTCAAAAAGCATCACAGCTTCTAGCAGGGTTGGAGATATAGTCTAGGTGTAAAGCATCCACACCAAAACTTGTAGAGGAAGAAGAGATTGATTCCATTCCAAAAGAATCATAGCATGTAAGGAAGGAGAGTTTCAATCTAACTCCATAGCATCATAGCCTTTACAGGTTGCATCACAAAAGTCTATAGAATCCATTGTGAACCATGTAGATGATGTTGTAAAGTAGTCCAAATTCTTGTAATTAAAAAAATATGAATTGACTCATGAGGTTGTTTTTGTTAATTATGTTTAATATCTAAAAGCTTGAGTAAAATTTACTGATGATGTAAATTTATTCTATGTGTATTATATAATGATATGGATGTATACTAATGTGGTTCTGTAGAAATATTAAATGTGATGTTGACAATTTAATAATTACAATAATTTGGATTGTTGAGAATGAAGCAAAGCGAGAGGAAAGAAAGAGCATTAAAAAAAACATTTAAAGCAAAGATAATTCTCCTTTTCTTGCAAATAAAAAACATTAAATGTATCTGCACAAATATACCAAAAAAAACAGAAACAAGCGAATATAAGTGAATTTTAGCATTAAAAAATAAAAAATGAATGCAATATTAAAGGATTTGAACGCAAATCTTTAAGCATCCAAGCAATATCTATAGTGCAATTTGAACAAATGAAATGTAAATATAAGTGAATTTTAGTATAATAAAATTAAAATTTAAGTGCACTAAGAAAGGAAGCCAAACCTTCCATTGATTGTTAGTGATAGGTTGTACCTATTGATCATACAAACTTCAATATCTACTAATGAGTGTAATGCTTTTCATAAATTCATGCCACGCACCTTGAAAAAAGTTTTGTTTCAAAATTTGCCTTTTTTAAGATCAAAACTGTGAGTGCCAAAAAAAGTGGGACTTGGGATTTTCCCACTTTTTCTAATATGGTGTTAGACCCTCTTGCATCATACATTTTCAATATGTGACCAAAGAATGCCTTTATTTTGTTCATGTGGGAGAGAGAAATGAGACCCAATGGGTGAGAGACTTACGTGGGAATCAACTAAAGAAAAGAGGGGTGTTGTGTGTGCATTGCAAATACTTTGCATCCAAGGTCAAAGATTTCCTCGCAACTATTTACTATTGAATCCCCAAGATCGAAGGCAAACAAGGTGTTGTACACTTGGGCATGCATGACCATCCATTGGGAAGTGCACAAATTGTGAGAATTCCTCAAAAATAAAAAAGGTTGTCACTAAGAAGGTCAAAAAATGCCCATCGATGGGTGGTCTAAGAAATATGCTACAAAGTATCATGAAAGATATTATATTGTAGTCATTGTTATTTGCAACAAATAGTGACCAGGCTACCTACATATCCAAAGAAAAATTGATTCAAGTGTTTGATTAGATTGAGACTTTCAATTATAAGACGAGGTATGTGAAGCATAGATTAGGTCTTTGCATGTATTGCATGGAATAATAAGAATCCTAGGAGGCTTGCTATACTGAAATAAAATTGTGCTATTCTTTATGATGTCTTAGAGTTGTTGGAAAATGGATGCAAGAAGCATGAGCCACCCAAAGTCTTGGTAGTGATGGTTACTCTAGCATTTTAGAGCTTAATAAGAGTTCAATGTTTGAATACATACATAGTGTCTTATTTCCAAGCCAATTAGATGAAAGTTACAAAAGTCAATACCATGTCTTCAAGACGTCCACCATGGGACCTACCTCTAGGGTTGACTTGGTGAATAGAATGTAGCTAGGAGGAAATTTAAAAAAATTTTGGGTGTGTGTGGACCATTTCCATCAAATTGATGGCTAGGAAATCATCGGTCTCATGTTTATGACTGATATGTTCAAGAGGTTCTCATAGTAGCCACATGTGACTTCAAAGTGGAGGACACTATGGCCTAGGTTTCATTTGGGGTAATGCTCAATGTAATAATGGAGAAGAAAGGATTTTGAAAAACAAACTTTAGAGGCTTTATGGAAGATGAAGATCAAGCCAATTGGAGGGCTAGAAGGATAGTGTACAATGGTGGCCCTGACATTGTTGTTGTAGAGAAAGAGAGATCTTGAATTTTCCATCAAGAGTAGGGTATGATACAACACATGTACTCCTATATAAAGCCTTCCTTTTAAGAGGAGAATAAGAGGAATTTTAGACAATGGAAAAGGGAGCAAATGAGGAATTGAAGAGGCTACAAAACTAGTGGACATTAGGACATGCAATAGAGGAGGAGATCCCCAGGATGCAAACATGGATAGCTTGGTGGAATGCAAGGATATCACACTAGGGAGAACTTATCATGAAGGTAATTATCATTTTGCAAGTTTTATTTTCATGTTTTTTGTGACATGTGAAGTGCCATGAAAAGTAGTTTGAAAACTAAACTATTCTTGACATGTGTAGGGAGTGGATGGTAGATATGGAATACCACTACAAATCTAGTGGAATCAATACATGGGAGTTGGCTAGCCATTGAGAACCAAAAAAAGAAAATTTTCTTGTATGTAGCATGTGTCATAGACATGGCAATTGCTCTACTATAGTCATCAAGGTATAGATCATTCTTATCATAGAACTACATGCGTAGAGGTTCTTAGTTAAGAGATCTTAAGACACAACTTTTTGAATAATATAAGGATCTATTGAAACAAGAAATTGTTGCAAGGGAGACTAATATTGTAGCAAAAGGGATGGGTGGGAAAATGAAAAGAAAATCTCTTCAACAAGAGCTGAAAACAATTAGTAGGAAAATAGGACCTTCCTTTACTACATTAGTTGGTGACACTGATAGCCATCTTCTAGAATATGTGCGTATGACATGTAAAGCCAGAGAGAGTGTTGCTACAATTGTTGATAGAGAAGAATTCTTTCCAGAAAAAGAGATGTATGTGCAAGAGGTTGAGGTCAATATTATGCAATGGGCACTATGAAGAACAAAAGTTAATAGCAAGGTGAGGTGCAATGGGTTTCTGTAAGAAACAAGCAATAAATGCAACAAACTAATTACAAGTTGAGATTTGGAAAAGTCAAAGGGTTGTGCAGGTACATCTTTTAGCAGGAGAAGAAACACACCTGTGGGGGTGAAAGAAGCAAAATTTTGGTTTTATTCTGATGATGTACACCATTCCTAGAGGCCAATGAAGACAATAATTGGAATTCTAGGACCAGTTCTTGATGAATGGATGTTACTGGGGGCACTAGATTAAGTGCAATAGAAGTGCATAGAAGGATTTATGTTGAAGGGAGTTAGGACTTCTAAAGAACATGGAGAGATATCCACACAAGTGTGATACACTTTCTTAAGCTTTTGCAACACAATTTAGTAAGAAACACTAGACATGAACTACGATAATAGAGCATATGCAAGTTCAAGCTTTTGCAAGACAACTGAGTAAGGAACACCAAACACGAATCACATCAATAGAGCATATGGAAGTTATGATACAAAAAGCGGAAAAAATTCATAATGGTAAAGGTGTGACC